>NC_069501.1:611573724-611598724 GCF_027579735.1 Bombina bombina | reverse complement strand
ACTTTACAACAGGCAGGGTAAACACTGTTAAAATGTAATTTATATGTGTGCATAAGGAGATATGCTATAAACAGCTGACAGCTATAATGAGCCTTTTTCTACTGCTATTCCAGGAATAACACAATAGTTGCTAATTTAGCCTTAATGTCTCTCTAGTAGGAATGTCAACACTGAATAGACAAACACTCTCCTGAAGAAGTAGGATAATAAAACCTTCCACTCTAAAATGATATTCAATGCATTAATGCATATAATAATGTACAAAAAGCAGCCATACAAAAACACAAAGGAAAAAACTGTGGTTTGAGGTTAGAAAATGTGAGGTTGAGCTGGACAAGAGTTTTTTTACTCATTGTCATGCAAAATTATGTTATATGCTGAGAATAAATAGAGACACTGTTTGAAAACAGAAATGCAAAGAAAAGAGGTCTTGCCCATGGCGTTAGCAAAATCAGTAATTGATTGCAGCATATAAAATGCAGAAAGCATATTATAAATAACATTTAATGTACAAACTTCAGTTCCAAGTAATTTGCTGCTGCCTCTTAAAATGGTGCCAATCTACACCTTGGTCTAGATGGTTTACTCATAAATATAACCCTACAGTGACTTAATAGGATACAGCCCTTTTAATGCTATATAAAAAAATAGTACAAATAGCTACATATTTCTCATATCTGATTCTGTGTTACTAAGACTGAAGAAATAATATTTGATAGTAGTTAACCTGGTTTAATTTACTTATTCTATTCAATTATAAAACATATTTATTTGTAAACAAATTCCCTTCTTTAACTAAGTATTTAACTACTTAAAAAGAGTTAAACACATAGGGGCATATTTATGATTGTGCAAGAGCACATGATCTGATATAGCGTATCATGTCCGCTGCACATTGATAAATGCCGACAGCATACGCTCTTGGCATTTATCATTGCACCAGCAGTTCTTGTGAACTGCTGGTGCAATACCACCCCCTGCAGATTTGCGGACAATCGGCCGCTAGCAGGGGGTGTCAATCAACCCGATTGTATTAGATCGGATTGATTTCTGTCAATTTCTGTCAGCCGCATCAGAGCAGGCGGACAGGTTATGGAGCAACGGTCTTTAGAAGGCTCGCCGGAAACACGGGGCATCAAGCTCCGTATGGAGCTTGATAAATATGCCCCATAGCCAGATTTGCTAAAATACCTCTTTTTTGCCCCAGAAGAAGATATGGCCACTGTTTGAATCATATACACGTTGGTCAGCTTCTGATTGGCTCACCAGTTGCATCCTCTTCTGGAGTGCCATTAGAGCACAAATTTGACTATATTTGAAATGACTTTGTGTAGGATAAATATAGGATGTGTATGCAAAAATATAAGTGCTGTAACAAAACAGAACATTTTATTTATACACTAGAATGTACTTTTACATCTCTGCATATAAAGTTTGTAAAAGTGTTTACAAGATGATATATAATAATACAACAATCTGGAGCATAAAACTAAATATTTTGCATTTGCTATGATCTATTAATGACTTAGTAGATGTAAAAGTTCAATAGTCTTAGTGATAAAACTGGAAATAGGGTATCCTAGTCTCAATGTTCTTCAGACTATGCTTTGCGCATAACAGAGGATCAGAAAATTAAAAAACTCAATCAGTTAAGGTCCTAATATATACTAGATAAAGTAAAATATGAACATTGGTAAAAAAACAAACAAAAACCCAACACCAACAACAAATCACTATAACATCAATGTTTTGGTCATATTAGAGTCTTTTTAGACTGACTTGGTTCTTATTGGAATATCCATCAATGAATACTTAAGAGTTGGTCCTATGGATAACAAAGTATGCATCAATATCAGAGCTTAAAAGTTTTCAATCATAGTAAGCCACTGTTGGCATTAATTTGAAGATGGGATTTGGCACTCATCATTGATGCTATCCTAAATCATTTACAGCTAATTAAGACAAAAATCTGTGTTTCTGGCAGTAGAACGTAGGTAAAATTGTTAGATATAAGAATGTTTCCCCATTTATAATTTAATTAACAGTCAAGGTTTCCAGCTAGGGAACCTGTTGGCCTGTGTCTGCTGCTCTCATTTATTATTTTGCATAAAAGTGCTTATGCAGGGCCACCAAGCAGCCTCAACTGCTTTAAAAATGGTGCCCACAGTTTAAGTTTCCCAGACTGGTAATCCCAAAAACCCTGTTTTTTTTCTCAACTTTATGACTGCTTAAGCCCTTAACTAGCGGGAATTTCAGAGAAAAACTTGCCCACAATACTAGAGAATTTTTAGCATTTTTGCTATCACTCCCTTTGAACAGAAATAGATCCTTGTTTTTTTTTATTTATATATATATAAATTATATATGGGGGTGCCCCCAACCCCCATAGCATCCCTTTTCTGTAAAGCATATTTTAGGCATGCTCAGTAGAAGAAAATATCTAAAAATATAGGTGATGACATGCTCAGTAGCAATATGGCAGCAGAGGATTGTTTGAGTTGACACAAACAAACAGCTATATTCTAATAGGAAACTGTAATAATGACCAAATGACAAAGGAGAATTGAGAGGCTGTAACAATGGGTGGCAACTGTATAAGCTAGCCAGCTTTTTTCCTATTTGAGTTCTTCTCTTTATTGTTGTTGTAAATATAAATGTCCATTGAGGTTTTATATGCATTGGGTTTATCAAAAGTAAACAGATGCATTGATAGCCCAAGACAAACATTTCAAACTTATATGGATGTAACTGATGAGGCCCTGCCCCTGAAAGGCTAAAACATTTGTCTGCAGTTCAATATAAAAGTATCTTGGAGCGTACTAGCTATATTGATACCTTCCAAAATTTCATGCAGGCTATCTGGAACAGGGAGGTGAGGAGAACAGTCTGGCCGCACATCCCATGGAGTTGAAGCTGTCTTGTCTGGAGCCGGGGGGAGTCCCTATAAACAAAGATATTTTCCCTGACTTGTGAAGCTGTGAAGGAACAATTAACAGACCTTCCAAACTATGACAATATCACAAGGACTGTGACACTTCAGAGGTAAAATATTGTGGGAGAACTGACCTTATATATGTGATCTGAGTGATATATTTCAGGAAAGTTCTCCTCTGTGAAGGGCACAAGTTGGTTACAAATACTGCCCCCTTGGTTGGCAACATCCCACAGAGCAATATACATAACTGTCCTTGTTTCTAGTTGAAAACTTGTGTTTATTGTTGTGGTTGAGCAGTCAGCTGAAACCAAGACTGCAAATGTATTGTATTGGCCATTACCTTTGTAAATCTTATAAAGCGCCACTTTGAAAAATAAAATGTAATAAAAAAAGGACAACATTTGGCATATGGTACTTGCAAGATCAAGTAAAGTACAGGAAGTTCTAGAAATTAACTACCAGTAAAGAATGTGAGGCAATAATAAACACAATTACACCTGTACAAAAAAAGTTGTTTTACCAATATAAGGTCAAAGTTAAAAAATGTTTTGAGTTTTGAAGCAGTTGATAAGGGAAGAGTCTGAATGGCATAACCATCACTTATCTGCTGTGAATTTATGTGTTTTTATTTACAGGCATATTTTTGAGAATGAAAGCAGCGCTTTAAGTGTGAAGTGACCTTGATTGTCTAAAGAATTCTTTTCCAAGGTGTTGTAGCCACATGTACAATTCTGTTTGCAGCGTTCCAGGATAAACTAGTAGACGTTTTGCCATTCAGGCAGCAGAAGTGTTTGGAAGTGGACTGATGTCTGAGGACATGTTTAAATGCTGCCATTAAAAAGATCAATCAGATTCTAGTCAGTATGCATTTTAGGATTTCAACAGACAGAGAAGGTTAAGCCAATTTTTCAGGATTGCATTTTTTTGAATTTTAAAAGCTTTGCTATTAAATCAGAATTCAAGAAGTAATCTTCTACAAACAAACTAATTCCAATTGTTACCTCAATTCTCAAACAAGGCTTTGTCATTCTGTGTATGTAGAATATAAAACTAGAGATCACTGGAGAAAAAGACAAAATCGTTCTTTTGTATTTGTCACTGAAAGAATGTTTTCCTTCACCTAGATGTTTACACTACTATAGTTTCAGAAGGCAGAAACAAATAAAAACTTTATGCTTAAATAAGGGTTCCTGTATACTCATGATCCCTGAACCATATTATATTATAAAATCTGTCTCAATAATAATCTATTACACTTTGTTGAGCTAAAGGGTCCAAGATAGGGAACTTGTCCATCTCAGCTTGCTGCCAGCAATGCAAGTATTACCAGCAGAACTTATAATTGCACGAGACCACTCTTAACATCACTCAAGCACAATCTATAACTTCTATTTTTGCTCTCATATTACGTACATATTAAGTCCAAAGTTATTTTTTATTGCACAAGCCAGTTGAGTGCATCTGCATGTCAGATAGCACGGTGCACTAAATCTCTCACATAATAGACTCTAGAAGCATGCTGTAAAATTCATCTTGGATATTGTGTGAGAGTAAAGCAGATGGAGTAAACAAAAAACCCCACTCAAGTGTGAAATTCTTCATAACACAGGGACGATTTATCAAATGTCTGTCTGACATGATCTGCTCATTTAACATTGTACAAGCAGTTCTGGTGAACTGCTTGTGCAATGCCACCCCCTGCAGATTCGCGGCCGCTAGCAGGGGTGTCAATCAACTCAATCGTACATGATTGGGCGGATTGATGTCTGCAGCCTCAGAGGGGGAAAACCTGTTAAGGAGCAGCATTCTTAAGACCGCTGCTTCTTAAAGGGACAGTTTACTCAAAAAAATTCTCCCCTTTAATTTGTTCCCAATGATCCACTTTACCTGCTGGAGTGTATTAAATTGTTTACAAGTAGCTCCTTTACCCTTATATTGGCATTTGAAATTGTTAATTTAGCATGTGGTATCCCCACCTATTCTGAAAGTTTGTGGCCGCGCGTACCAGCTATAGATAAGCTTTGTAAACACAGCCAGCAGAAGAAATTACACTCCCAGTGTGATAAAGCAGAGATAAGGTAATAAAATGTTAATTTTCCATTGTTCTCTCAAAGTATTGGTGATTGTTTTAAGGACAGATATAAGATAAAGAAGCAGGTATATGTGCACAATGTGATACAGTAATGAGATCTGATTATAACTACAAGCTCAACCTATTTTATTAGGCTGTGGCTTCAAAACACAAAATCAGAGCTTTAATATAAAGAAATAAACCTTAAAAAGCTAATTTTCATACATTTTTACTCTGCAGTTGGTAAAAAAAGCAATTGTAAACACATTAAGGGAAAAACTATTTTACAGTATACTGTCCCTTTAACTGCTGTTCCCGGTGAGCCCGAAGGCTCGGCCCTTGATAAATCAGCCCCATAGAGTGTATACACACATACATGTACTTTGCCAGTACCACTCCTTGTCATATATCATATTCCTTTCATTTCTGCTACAAACCTTATTTTATTGTTTTATGAATAAATCTTTGTTTCTTGAGTATTAAGTCTAAATATAAAATAAAACCTTTATTTCCATAGCATTTCATTTGTTTTGTTATGCAGACGAACAAGCAATAATGGTTTACTTCAGATCTCAAAAAGCTCTACACTTTACAGTGTTATTTTGGATTGCGCTCAAGAGCAACACTTTACTCCTCATTTGCAAAATAAGCACAATGAGCGAGCTAATAGCTCACTCTGTGCTATACATTAAAAGTAGAGGGTTTGCTAAAGGAGTTTCATCTGCATTAAGATGTTTTGGTTAAATTTTTTATCCACCCACTTGTAATACAAAGTTGTGTGTTATTCTATGTGCACGACTGAGAGCAAAATAACACACCCTGCACTACCAATTGCTTTGAATTTATAATCTAGCCCACAGCATACAAGATCGGCTGAAATAATATGATGCTGAGTACATGGATCTGTTGCATGCATAATTTGTACTTATATATTTAAACATATAGACATATTTAATGTTGAACCAAGATGGAGAAGACTTATCAAAATTTATTTGTAGGTAACCTATGTTTTTTTTTTTTTTAAAGCACATAAAATTACATTTACATAATTATATAAACAAGGCACAACAATCTAATAACTGTGTTTGTGAATAATCAGCAAAAATACGGTTATGCTGATTATGCATAAAATTATTGACAGGCTTTTTGTGTACACAGTTGTAAATAGGCCATTGAACAAGAGCAGAGGGCAGCAAATAGAAAATATGGGCAGTGGATGTACAGCAGGGGCAAAACTACAAGGGGTGCAGAGGACGCAATTGCGACTGGGCCCCCAAGGGTGAAGGCCCAGCTTAAAAAAAAAAATATATATTTTTTTTTAATAAAAAAAGTTGACCTGCCACTGCCTGCACTGATATTGTGTGAGTGTGACATGATGCTTCTCTAGTGTCTCTGACTAAAGGGGTTAGTGTTTCTGTTTTACCCATTGGTGTTAATGTGTGTGTATGTATGTGACTGTGTGTGTATTTATGCATGCATGTATGTGTGTATGTTTGTGTGTGTGTATGTATGTATGTATGTATGTATGTATGTATGTATGTATGTGACTGTGTGTGTATTTATGCATGCATGTATGTGTGTATGTTTGTGGAACCAGCAAATTACAGACCTTGTTACTACAGCATGAGGGGGTGGGGGGGTAAACAGTGTCACTATACAGTACCACTATATACAGTACGGGGGGGCTGGACCATGTCACAGACTACTGTGGTCACTTTATAAAGTACTGGGCGGGTAGGGTCAGGCCAGCAATCTCACCGGCAGATTACAGACTGTGTCACTGACTCACTATATACAGTACTGGTGGGTTAAACAGTGTCACTATATACAGTAATAGGGGGTCAGACCATATTACAGACTGTGGGCACAGGATACCTCCTTTTGCAGACATGTAATCTGATTTTTCTGTGTTAAATGTAAAAAAAAAAAAAATCAAATCACTTTTTTTTTTGGGGGGGGGGGGGGCCTTCTTAGATTCTTGCACCTGAGCCCTATGGTTTCTATTTACGCCTATGATGTACAGTGTACACTGCCTGGTCACCGCAAAGATGGATAGACAGGTTCCCAAGTCGCCTGAAAAAAATAGTACATGTGGCCCAATGAACACCAGTTATTAAAGAGTAGGCAAACCAAGTTCTCACCTAGGGAATTTGTCAACTTATAACCAGGGCTTGTGCTCAGCTATCATTGCATAAGAATTTGCTTGTGTAGCCCCGCCCTTTGTTCTCAAGCCACCAACTGAATGACAGCAAGGCTTTGTCAATAAAATTACATTTGGGTAAAAACACACAGCAGACACAATGATTCATCACGTGTATCCTGCATCTTGTTAAAAGTAAGGCACACTAATATGACATAAAAGACAAAAGAAAACATATCAGTGTGTTGAATAAAGTCATTGATACATATCTATATATACTTATATAATCTACATCTATATACAAATGAACGTGTACACATAAATGAGGAAAGCACATATTCTGATTTATTCATTTTCGGAATGTTTTGAGATTTTAGTTATGGTGCGGATTTAAAAATTCGGATTCATTCATAACTTAGGCTTACAATACATACATTCTCTATTACTTAAAGGGACATTGAAATAATCATAATAAAACTTTTATGATGCAGATTTAGGGGCATATTTATCAAGCTCCGTACGGAGCTGCTCCATAACCTGTCCGCCTCCTCTGAGGTGGCGGACAGACATCGCCAGAAATCAACCTGATCGAATACAATCGGGTTGATTGACACCCCCTGCTAGCAGCCGAATGGCTGCGAATCTGCAGGGGGCGGCATGATAAATGCCGAGAGCGTATGCTGTCGGCATTTATCGATGTACAGCGGACATGATTCACAATATCGGATCATGTCTGCTCTTACATTAATAAATAGTCCCCTTAGAGTGGACAATTTTAAATAACAAATACAGTATACTTCTATTATCAAATCTACCTCTTTTTCTTAGGATCATTTGTCGAATAGGAATTCATTTTACATAAAAAAAAGTGATCTGAGATGCATATATATTATATATATGGTTTCTTATTGCTATTGCCATCATTTCACTCAATAGCCTAATTAGGACCAAATTGGCTGAACACAATGGGGAACAATTTCCCTAAATAAGGATATAAGGAGTTATAAAATAAATTTGTTACCTGAAATGTATTCGGATAGAGAAATCATGTTTTAAACTTCTCTTTAGTACTGAAGGAAGGGCTTCTAGTGAACAATGAAGCCTTATCATGTTCTGTTAGCTGAAGGGTTAATTAAGAATGAGGAACGATAAGTGTATGCGACAACATTTTATCTTTGGGGTCCAGACTATTATTTAAGCTAACAAAACTAATCATGGGAATTTGCAGTTTGCTAAAAATAGGGCCTTTTGGAGCGCTGCTGGTTTTCCCAGGACTGACAAGGTGATAAACCCTGAAATTAACATCTCCTGATTAGTCTATAATTAACCTGTCGGAACTGTATAAGTTTTAGGTAACTGAGAAGCTGTGGAGATTATAGCACGGGATGCCTCCCAGTGGCATGTGAACTACGGAAGATCTTTAAAGGAACAGTACACCTCTAAAATTATTAAATAGGATTTTTTAGAAGGTTCCAAAAATGTGTGAATGCCCCAGTGGCAAGGTCTACCTCTATATGCCTACACCATCTTATGGCCCTAACTCTATATTCCTACACCATTTTATAGCCCTACCTCTATATTCCTACACCATCTTATGGCACTACCTCTATATGCCTACACCATCTTATGGCCCTACCTCTATATGCCTACACCATCTTATGGCCCTACCTCTATATGCCTACACCATCTTATAGTCCTACCTCTATATGCCTACACCATCTTATGACACTACCTCTATATGCCTACACCATCGTATAGCCCTACACCATCTTATAGCCCTACCTCTATATGCCTACACCATCTTATGGCCCTACCTCTATATTCCTACACCATCTTATAGCCCTACCTCTATATTCCTACACCATCTTATGGCCTTACCTCTATATGCCTACACCATCTTATGGCCCTACCTCTATATGCCTACACCATCTTATAGCCCTACCTCTATATGCCTACACCATCTTATAGCACTACCTCTATATGCCTACACCATCTTATAGCCCTACCTCTATATGCCTACACCATCTTATAGCCCTACCTCTATATGCCTACACCATCTTATGGCCCTACCTCTATATGCCTACACCATCTTATAGCCCTACCTCTATATGCCTACACCATCTTATAGCCCTACCTCTATATGCCTACACCATCTTATGGCCCTACCTCTATATTCCTACACCATCTTATAGCCCTACCTCTATATTCCTACACCATCTTATGGCCTTACCTCTATATGCCTACACCATCTTATGGCACTACCTCTATATGCCTACACCATCTTATAGCCCTACCTCTATATGCCTACACCATCTTATAGCCCTACCTCTATATTCCTATACCATCTTATAGCCCTTCCGCTATATGCCTACACCATCTTATGGCACTACCTCTATATTCCTACACCATCTTATAGCCCTACCTCTATATTCCGACACCATCTTATGGCCCTTCCTCTATATTCCGACACCATCTTATGGCACTACCTCTATATGCCTACACCATCTTATAGCCTTACCTCTATATGCCTCCACCATCTTATGAACCTACCTCTATATGCCTACACCACCTTATAGCATTACCTCTATATGCCTACATCATTTTATGGCCCTACCTCTATATGCCTACACCATCTTATGGCACTACCTCTATATGCCTACACCATCTTATAGCCCTACCTCTATATTCCTACACCATCTTATAGCCCTTCCTCTATATTCCTACACCATCTTATGGCACTACCTATATATATGCCTACACCATCTTATAGCCCTACCTCTATATGCCTACACCATCTTATGGCACTACCTCTATATGCCTACACCATCTTATGGCACTACCTCTATATGCCTACATCATCTTATGGCACTACCTCTATATGCCTACACTATCTTATAGCCCTTCCTCTATATGCCTACACCATCTTATGGACCTACCTCTATATGCCTACACCACCTTATGGCACTACCTCTATATGCCTACACCATCTTATGGCACTACCTCTATATGCCTACACCATCTTATGGCCCTACCTCTATATGCCTACACCATCTTATGGCACTACCTCTATATGCCTGCACCATCTTATAGCCCTACCTCTATATGCCTACACCAACTTATAGCCTTACCTCTATATGCCTACACCATCTTATAGCCTTACCTCTATATGTCTACACCATCTTATAGCCTTACCTCTATATGCCTACACCATCTTATAGCCTTACCTCTATATGCCTACACCAACTTATAGCCTTACCTCTATATGCCTACACCATCTTATAGCCTTACCTCTATATGCCTACACCATCTTATAGCCTTACCTCTATATGCCTACACCAACTTATAGCCTTACCTCTATATGCCTACACCATCTTATAGCCTTACCTCTATATGCCTACACCATCTTATAGCCTTACCTCTATATGCCTACACCATCTTATGGTTAAGGTTGTATTTTTGTGGATTGCCTCTGTCTTTCAGTCAGTTTGACATTTACATGAAAAAAGGCTGCACATCTAAATTATTGTACTTTATTGGGAGTTAGATGAGTATAATAATACATTATTTTTATGTAGAGTCTACAGCAAGTAATATATATATATACTAGTCCTAAAGCCCGTTCACACGGGCCATTTTTTGCAGTACAGTGGTCCCACCCCTGGCGTTCTCTCCCTCCCACTCTCTTTTGCTTTCTCTCTCTCCCCCCCTCTCTTTTGCTCTCTCTCCCCCTATCTCTCTCTCTCGCTCCCCCTCTCTCTCTCTCGCTCCCCTCTCTCTCTCCCCCTCTCTCTCTCTCCTCTCTCTCTCCCCTCTCTCTCTCTCTCTCCCCTCTCTCTATCTCACCCCTCTCTCTCTCTCCCCTCTATCTCTCTCCCCCCCCCCCCTCTCTCTCTCACCTCCTCTCTCTCTCGCCTCTCTCTTTCTCTCTCCCCTCTCTCTGTCTCTCTCCTCTCTCTCTCTCCCCTCTATCTCTCTCTCTCCCCCCCTCTCTCTCTCCCCCTCTCTCTCTCGCCTCTCTCTTTCTCTCTCCCCTCTCTCTGTCTCTCTCCTCTCTCTCTCTCCCCTCTATCTCTCTCTCTCTCTCCCCCCTCTCTCTCTCTCCCCCCTCTCTCTCTCTCCCCTCTCTCTCTCTCCCCTCTCTCTCTCTCCCCTCTCTCTCCCCTCTCTCTCCCCCCTCTCTCCCCCCCTCTCTCCTCTCTCTCTCTCCCCTCTATCTCTCTCTCTCTCTCCCCCCCCTCTCTCTCCCCCCCCCCCCCTCTCTCTCTCTCCCCCTCTCTCTCCCCCCTCTCTCTCCCCCCCCTCTCTCTCTCTCCCCCCTCTCTCTCTCTCCCCCCCTCTCTCTCCCCTCTCTCTCTCTCCTCTCTCTCTCTCCTCTCTCTCTTTCTCCCCCTCTCTCTCTCCCCCTCTCTCTCCTCTCTCTCTCCCTCTCTGCCTCTCCTCTCTCTCTCTCTTGTCCCTCTATCTCTCCCCCTCTCTCTCTATCTCTCTCCCCTCTCTCTCTCCCCTCCCCCCCCTCTCTCTCCCCTCTCTCTCCCCCTCTCTCTCTCTCCCCTCTCTCTCTCTCCTCTCTCTCTCTCCTCTCTCTCTCCTCCTCTCTCTCACCCCTCTGTCTCTCTCTCTCCCCTCTGTCTCTCTCACTCTCTCTCCCCTCTGTCTCTCTCACTCCCCTCTCTCTCTATCTCCCCCTCTCTCTTTTTCTGTCCACATCTCCCCTCTTTCTCTCTCCCCTCTCTCTCTATCTCTCTCCCTCTCTCTCTCTCTCTCTCCCTCTCCCCCACTCTCTCTCTCCCCCTCTCTCTCTCCTCTCTCTCTCCTCTCTCTCTCTGTCTCTCTCTCCCCCTCTCTCTCTCCCCACATCTCCCCCCCTCTCTCCACATCTCCCCCCTCTCCCCACATCTCGCCCCTCTCTCCACATCTCCCCCCTCTCTCCACATCTCCCCCTCACTCCACATCTCCCCCCCTCACTCCACATCTCCCCCCTCTCCCCACATCTCTCCACATCTCCCCACATCTCTCCACATCTCCCCCCTCTCTCCACATCTCCCCCCTCTCTCCACATCTCTCCCCTCTCTCCACACCTCCCCCCTCTCTCCACATCTCCCCCCTCTCCCCACATCTCTCCAGATCTCCCCACATCTCTCCACATCTCTCCCCTCTCTCCACATCTTCCCCCTCACTCCACATCTCCCCCCCTCTCCCCACATCTCTCCACATCTCTCCACCCTCTCTTGAGCTGTTTGAGCTCTCTCCACGGCCCTTCACGGGCCTTCACGCTAGGCTCCGCCCCCTTCACGGGCCTTTGTGTTAGGCTCCGCCCCCTTCACGCTCGGTCACGCCCACTTCTGCTCGGCGCAGTCGGCAGAACAGGTAGGGACTTAGGCCAGGTGTGTTTGTCCTCGTGCTGTCTCTACTGCGCATGACAGCTTCGGACAAACACACTTGGCCTTTTATAGTATAGGATATATACCTCCATGGCAACTCCTGTTGACCATAACATTTTCTTCTTGCGTTACATAAATATGTGTGCATAAACTCTAAAAGGGAAAAGTTCATCTCAGCCAAATGTTTTTGTGAAAAAAATTCAGAAGCTACAGCAATCTTCTGAGTAAAAAAAAACTTGGACCGTCTATATGGACGTTGATGGTGTCACTTTCTGTAAATATGTAAACTAGCATGATGAGACCCTTGAAACTACCAGCTTATTTCCTCTTATTTTTATGACAGATGGTACAATTTAAGATGGCTGCTATTTTTCTTTCCTGATAATAAAAATGGTTTTATAGACAGCTAAATATTTAAAATAAATTAAAGGCTTTTAATGTAAATGTTCAATGTATACACCTATTTCTTATAAAGAGCTGGTGTATACATGTAATATCTACAATAATAAAGAACAAAAGGCTATAACACTACTTCACGTGTAATATCTCTATTTTTTATCTGCAACACCAGTATACTCTTTTGATTGTGTTAGAGGGACAGTTTACTCCAGCATTGTTATTGATTAAAAAGATAATCCCTTTATTACCTATTCCCCAGTTTTGCATAATATAACACAGTTATATTAATATACTTTTTACCTCTGTGATAACTTTGGTTCTAAGCTTCTGCAGACTGCCCCCTTATTTTAGTTCTTTTGACAGACTTGCATTTACCCAATCAGTGAACTCCACGGGCATGAGCACAATGTTATCTATATGGCACATGTGAACTAACACCCTCTAGCTGTGAAAAACTGTAAAATGCATTCAGATAAGAAGCGGCCTTCAAGGGCTTAGAAAATTAGCATATGAGCCAACCTAGATTTAGCTTTCAACAAAGAACACTAAGGGGCCGATTTATTATAGTGATAGCGGATATGATACAATGTAGCGTATCATGTCCGCCACACATCGATAAATGCCGACAGCATACGCTGTTGGCATTTATCATTGCACAAGCAGCTTTTGTGAACTGCTTGTGCAATGCCGCCCCCTGCAGGTATAGGGGTGTCAATCGTATAGGATCGAGCGGATTGATGTCCACAGCCTCAGAGCAGGCGGAACCAGTTATAGAGCAGTGGTCTATAGATCGCTGCTTCATAACTGCTATTTCTGTGGAGCCTAAAGGCTCGTGCGGAAACAGGGGCATCAAGCTCCATTCAGAGCTTGATAATTCGGCCTCCAAGAGAACAAAGCAAATTTGATGATAAAAGTAAACAGGAAAGTTGTTTAAAATTGCATGCCCTATCTGAATCATGAAATTAAATTTTTGTACTTTAGTAATGTGTGTGTGTATACCAGGCCATTTGTCAGATATTTCCTAGCCAGTCAGCTTCTCACTCTGATATTTATTCATTTGTTTATTTTAACCATCCTGCAACAATTGTTATTGTTTAAAAAGATAATGGGGTAGATTTATCAATGTCGGGCGGACATGATCCGTTGTAGCGGATCATGTCCACCCGACATCGATAAATACGCTGTCTGTATTTATCATTGCACAAGCATTTATGGTGAAATGCTTGTGCAATGCCGCACACTGCACATTCGGTGATGAGTTAAGGAGAAGTGGTCTTACGACCACTGCTTCTTAACTTAAGTTTCAGGTGGACTTGAAACTTTGGGGGTAGATTGCAGCATCTGCTGCTTGATAAATCTACCCCCATGACTTTACAACCCATTCCCCAGCCTTGCACAACCAACATTGTTTTTTGAATATACTTTATAAATATTAAACCTGTTTCTAAGCCACTAAAGACCATCTCTAATGCATTTTTTAGCTTTTCACTGCAAGACACTGCTAGTTCATGTGTGCCCTATTGATAACATTGTGCTCACTCCTGTGGAGTTATTCATGAGTCAGCGTTAACTGGCTAAAATGCAAGTCTGTAAATAGCACTGAGATAAGGAGGCAGTCTGCAGAGGCTTAGATACAAGGTAATCACAGAGGTAAAATGTATATTAATATAACCATGTTGGTTATGCAAAACAGGGAATTGATAAGAAATGGGTTATCTAACTTTTTAAACAATACATATTTTGGAGTAGAATGTCCCTTTAAGGTTTATTTAAAATTGTTTTGTAATTATGGCTTGGAAATAATGTACACAGGGATGCCCAAATGTAGTGTAATATGATCTACATTTTTGAGTATTTGGACAATTACGCATAAGGAAATGAGCTTTTGCATGCATTACACACAGAGAGGCCCATTTATCAAGCTCCGAATGGAGCTTGTGGGCCCGTGTTTCTGGTGAGTCTTCAGACTCGCCAGAAACAGCAGTTATGAAGCAGCGGTCTAAAGACCGCTGCTCCATAACCTGTCCGCCTGCTCTGAGCAGACGGACAGCAATCGCCACAATTCAACCCGATCGAGTACGATTGGGTTGATTGACACCCCCTTGCAGGGGGCCCATTGGCCGCGAATCTGCAGGGGCGGCGTTGCACCAGCAGCTCTTGTGAGCTGCTGGTGCAATGCTAAATACAGAGAGCGTTTTGCTCTCCGCATTCAGCGATGTCTGTCGGACCTGATCCGCACTGTCAGATCAGGTCAGACAGACATTTGATAATTCGGCCTCAGAATATTCTAATATACTTGTGCTTAATCCAGCCTTATGCATGATTTATCTTGGCAACGCTGTTGTGTTGCACAGTACACATTTCTTTTAACAAAACAGTCTTTCAGGCTACTAACACATAGAGAGCTATCGGGGCACATAGGATGCGCACTTTGTTTACAGTTTGGACAAGGTTGACTCACTCATCTACTGGTGGCCTTCAGTGGCGTCACTAGGGTTGGTGTCACCCGGTGCGGTAAGTTATGGTGTCACCCCCCCTACCCCCGAAAGCAGACACACACAAAAACACAGGCACACACACATACAAACACTCAGACACACTTAAAAACATACTCAGATGCACACACAAACACTCGGAAACACACTCAGACACACACACAAAAACACTGAGACACACACACAAAAACTCAACACACACATACAAAATATGTAAACTGCACTGCATTAATTATAAAGCTCATGCCTAGAGCTGCTCCCTGGCTCAGCAGAGCATCAAATGAAAGATAAACAGAGCACCCTAAAATAAATCACAGAAGAAAAGGTTTAGGCACGCAAACTATGAAAATTCTGCTCTCTGACTCTGTTCCAAGTCTGTCAGTGCACAGCCCCCACTCTGCCCACCCCCAGACCCCCGCCCGCCCTCCTACCTGTTCAGTGTGCACTTAGTGTACCGTAACCGTAAAGGTCTGGTGGGCATCATACGTGGCTCCTTCACTTTAGAGACAGTGTCAAACAGTCATGCGGTCAGGTGCCAGGCATCCCCTCACGATTTCCCTGTTCCCGTTTAGAGAGACAGCACAGCAGTGAGTGACTCCACTGCTCCACATGTCACTGAGCAGTGAGCACAGATTGTCAGGCAGGTTTAGGCTAGCAGCGCAACTTTGCAACCCCCACGGCACGCCCACAACATTCATAGAGAAATTGGGCAGGGGAGAAGCAAAGTACAAACAAGCAAAAGCAGCCGGGAAAACTATTTGTTGAAATTGCAGCACTTGCTCAAGGGGCAAAAAAATTGTGTGTCTACAACTTCCCCAGTCCCACCAATGTTCATAAATGCCAGCCCCTCTAATAAAAAAAATCTATGCATCTCAACATTGTATTTCTTTGAATATCAATAAAATTTTAAAAAAATAATATTTTTTTTTGGTGTCACCCCCTGGAGGGTGTCACCCAGGTGCGGCCCGCACCCCCCGCACACCCCTAGTGACGCCACTGGTGGCCTTTATGATTAACCCTTCATGAATAATTACCCCCTTAATCTCTCTCCTTTTCTCTCTTTCCTGCCTTTCTATTTTGGTGTATTCTATTCTCTGAAAAATGTGAAAATCATGCCAAATACTTTTATCGTTTATTATTATTATTATTATTATTGTTATTGTTATTTCAGAGCTCACATATCTGAAAGAAACATTAAGTGCATTAGAATTGCATAAACAACAAGTGCATACTAAAAAAACAATAGCACTTACTCCTCATGGTTTTTGATTGAGGGTCTGTGCTGGTTCATCCTGAGATGCAGCTTAAGACCAGTTTCTCTAACGTAGCGACCTTGGTACCTGATGCAGTGAACAGCTTGTGACCAAGGTTGCTACGTTAGAGAAACTGGCCTTAAGCTGCATCTCAGGATGAACCAGCACAGACCCCCAATCAAAAACCATAAGGAAGACAAACACTGTACCCCAGTCAGACATTATTTAACCCATCATCCACATCATCAAGATTAAAGTACTTAAAGGAACTACTTTCACATTTAACAAAATTTGCTTCATTCTCTTGTTATCCTTTGCTGAAGGAGCAACATTACACTACTGACAACTAGCTGAACACATCTAATTAGCCAGTTACAAGAGACAAATGTGTGCAGGCATCAATCACCAGCTAGCTCCCCACTAGTATAGGATATTTGCATATTAATTTTCAACAAGGGATACCAAGAGAATGAAGCACATTTAAAAATAGAAGTGATTTTAATAGTGTCTTTAAATGACATGCTCTATCTGAATCATGCAAGTTTAAATTTTGACTTCCCTATCCCTTTAACCCCTTAATGACAACTGACGTACCAGGTACGTCATGCAAAAACAACCAGTTAATGACAATAGACGTACCTGGTACGTCAGTTGTCTAACAGAGTGCTGGAAGCGATCGCAATCGCTTCCAGCAGCTCTCAGGGTATTGCAGTGATGCCTCCATATGGAGGCATCCTGCAATACCTTTTTAGAAGACTCCGATGCAGAGAGAGCCACTCTGTGGCCCTCTCTGCACCGGTAGCGATGGTGCCGGTTCGTTGGTGGGTGGGAGTGTAACAGGGAGGCGGGTGGGCGGCCCATCGCTACCCGGCATCCGGTTCCTAGAAGTGCAATGTGCACGCCGGGTGCCGGGAGCGTGCGTGTGTGTGTGTGCGCGCGCGCGCATTAGCTGGCCACTGACACCAATGAGGAGGGAAGAGGGGGAGAAAAAGATTTCAAAAAAACTTTATATAAAAGGATCTGGGAGGGGGATAGGGGTATTGTGGGGGGCTGCTACACTACAGAAAACATAAAAAATTGCAAAAGAGGAAAAAATACTTTTGTTTTTGTGGCAAATTGGGTACTGGCAGACAGCTGCCAGTACCCAAGATGGCGACAATTAGATAGCGGAGAGGGATCATGGAGGTTGGGGCTAAGGCAGGAGTCCATCACAGCTAAAATATTTTATTTTTTTTATATAAAAGAAAAAAAAAACTCCTTTTATTTAGTACTGGCAGACTTTCTACCAGTACTTAAGATGGCGGGACAATTGTGGGGTGGGGGAGGGAAGAGAGCTGTTTGGGAGGGATCAGGGGGTGGGATGTGTCAGGTGGGAGGCTGATCTCTACCCTAAAGCTAAAATTAACCCTGCAAGCTCCCTACAACCTACCTAATTAACCCCTTCACTGCTGGGCATAATTTACGTGTGGTGCGCAGCAGCATTTAGCGGCCTTCTAATTACCAAAAAGCAATGCCAAAGCCATATAAGTCTGCTATTTCTGAACAAAGGGGATCCCAAAGAAGCTTTTACAACAATTTGTGCCATAATAGCACAAGCTGTTTGTAAATACTTTCAGTGAGAAGCCTAAAATTGTGAAAAATGATTTTTTTTTTTATAATTTGCTCGCATTTGGCGGTGAAATGATGGCATGAAATATATCAAAATGGGCCTAGATCAATACTTCGGGTTGTCTAATACACTACACTAAAGCTAAAATTAACCCTACAAGCTCCCTACAAGCTCCCTAATTAACCCCTTCACTGCTGGGCATAAAACACGTGTGGTGCACAGAACCATTTAGCGGCCTTCTAATTACCAAAAAGCAACCCCAAAGCCATATAAGTCTGCTATTTCTGAACAAAGGGGATCCCAAAGAAGCATTTACAACCATTTGTGCCTTAATTGCAGAAGCTGTTTGTAAATAATTTCAGTGGGAAACCTAAAGTTTGTGACAAAATTTGTGAAAAAGTGAACTTTTTTTTTTATTTGATCACATTTGGCGGTGAAATGGTGGCATGAAATATACCAAAATGGACCTAGATCAATACTTTGGGATGTCTTCTAAAAAAAATATATACATGTCAAGGGATATTCAGGAATTCCTGACAGATATCAGGGTTCCAATGTAACTAGCGCTAATTTTGAAAAAAAGTGGTTTGGAAATAGCAAAGTGCTACTTGTATTTATGGCCCTATAACTTGCAAAAAAAGTAAAGAACGTGCAAACATTGGGTATTTCTAAACTCAGGACAAAATTTATAAACTATTTAGCATGGGTGTTTTTTGGTGATTGTAGATATGTAACGGATTTTGGGGGTCAAAGTTAGAAAAAGTGTGTTTTTTTCCATTTTTTCCTCATATTTTATAAAAAAAAATTATAGGAAATTATAAGCTATGATGAAAATAATGGTATCTTTAGAAAGTCCATTTAATGGCGAGAAAAACGGTATATAATATGTGTGGGTACAGTAAATGAGCAAGAGGAAAATTACAGCTAAACACAAACACCGCAGAAATGTAAAAATAGCCATTGTCATTAAGGGTAAGAAAATTGAAAAATGGTCCGGTCATTAAGGGGTTAAAGTGAATTTTAAGGAATCTCATGAACAGAAAATATTTGAAATGAAAATGATAACACATTTCGACACCATAAAGGAGGGACTTATGTAGATTCTGCTTTTCTGACACACTACCAAAACTTTATATGGACATACATCTTACCACTACTCCTACTATACTTTTATTTGAACTAATTAATATAAACACATATTATGCAGCTGTATATGATATTTATACTTATTTCTGCTGTTTAAAGAGTTTATTTGTTCTGTCCTCTCAAACACTCTGCACCTTTCACTCTCAGGACATTTCTGCTATTTATGAAACCCCCTCCCCCTTCTCTAACAACATCTTGTTTTAAACTCTGTCATATTCATTAGTATTGATTAGTATTGCTTCAGACCTGATGAACAGAGAACTCTCAAAAGCGTGTCTTTTAAATATCCTGTTAGTCCAATAAAAAGGTATCATGCATACTGCAGTACACTGGTTATTTTGACAAGCTATTGGACTAATATGACTAAACCAATATATATCTCAAAATTGATGTTCTAATCTGTTTCCTTTTGAGACTAAAAATGTTAAAAAGAAGATGCAAAACGTATTCACACTGTAGTACAAAGATACATTTTGTATGTCTAAAAAAATAACTTGTTACCTCATTTTGAATACAAAGTTATTTAACTCTAAGCCCAAGATCTTTATGAGCCAAAAGGCCTGTATACTGGGAAGAAACTTCAAAAACGCATTCTTTGCTGCTGCTTATTGACAGTACTGATAGATCATTCTTATTTTTTAGTAAAGGAAATCTGAATCAATTGAAAGTGAATAGTGATCAAACAAAACAATTCTCAAGGGGAAAACATACAGGGTACTCTTGTAAAACAAGACAACTTTATGATTGTCTATTTAGAATTTATAAATTGACAATCCATCCATATAGTTCTTTCAATGAATTCAATATGATGAAATGCCTCAATATCTATTCCCTCAGTGATATCACAATAGTAGTCAAAATATAAGGGAATATCTATAGATTTCCCTTAGGTCTTACAGTTTAGAAGTCTACCAACTCCTATTTTTTGGATATTTTTATTAAGAAAAATTAACTGGTATGGATGTCAATTAAAAAAAATGCTATTCTCAACTTCTAATATTTTATATTGGCAGCTCTCAGCCAATACGCTTCTGGTGGAGGTGTTAAGAGAACTTACTAAAAACAATTTCAGGATTCCTATAGCCTGGCATAAACATAGTATAGTATTTTTATGGAGCCCTTGTACCTCCCAGCCAGAAGGATTTAATTATAAACTACTTTAAGGTAAATTTCACTTGATGTTCACTATATGCTTCTCAAAATGGAAAGCTCAGCTAGAGATAAAGGTTTGGGCTGGATAAAGAGCAAGACCTTGTGCATGAAACATAATGTGACGGTAGATAAGAATTGTATGCCCCAACCAATGTGCTTTCTTTCTATCTATCTGCTGTAGAATCTTAGCCTCTGTTACATCCTCACATTTCCCATGGGGCAGGTACAGAGCAAACTCTTAATCAGATGTTTTTCTCAATAATTCATTAAAGTTCAGAAATGTTGCAAAGGTCAGTAACTTCATGTTATCCTCCCCAGATAAAGGCTATTCAAAAGCATTATTTGCTATTGTAGTTATAGTCAAACAATAGATCTTTTATAACTTATGGAAACTGTGAGTAATACAGAATATACATATTCAGAGTGCCCTTGATACCTTTAACACTGAGTCTACAGTTAGTATTAGGGATTCTTCCAGTACTTAACTGGACAATATAGTATTTCAACTGGCTTTTCAGTAAAATATCTATTAATAAATAAATAAATAGCAGGCTGGACACTTAAATGATTGAGACAAATCTGAGGTTGGTATGTGGCTGACAGGAGCTGCAAGACTATGGTGTCAGATCAGATATCTGATCATAACCATATCTACTATTTGCTATTTATCACCTGTTGGGTACCAAGCTGACATGGTGTGTTCCATAAACACTGCAGGCATACATGATGAGTCCAGCCCAGGAGTAGACAACATTCCCATATAAGAGGGCACAATTATATTTTAGTGTGTGTGTACGTGTGTGTTTATGTGTTTGTGTGTGCGTTTGTGTATAAGCAAGTGTGTGTGTGTGTTTGTGTATGTGTTTGTTTGGATGTATGTGTGTGTGTATGTTTGTGTATAAGCAAGAAAGTGTGTTTGTGTATGTGTTTGTGTATAAGCAAGTGTGTGTGTGTGTGTGTGTGTGTGTGTATGTGTATATGTGTGTTTATGTTTATGTGTGTGTGTGTGTATGTGTGTGTTTATGTGTGTGTATGTATATAGGCAATAGAGTGTGTGTGTGTATATAAGCAAGAGGGTATGTGTGTGTATATAAGCAAGAGAGAGTGTGTGTGTGTGTGTATGTGTTTGTGTATAAGCAAGTGTGTGTGTGTATATAAGAGAGTATGTGTGTGTGTGCGTGCATAGGTATGCGTATGTGAGTATGTGTATAAGAGAGTGTACGTGTGCGTATTTTGTTTGTTTTGTATAAACATAGATCAGATAAACAATTATTTACAAGTGTCAAACCACTTACATATGCACAGGCACATAAACAGTTACATTGGATTCACACAAACAATTTAGGAATGACCAAGTCAGTTGAAAAAGAGGAACACTGATGAAATGGTAACAGGCAGAGTTACAGAAAAGGTGCAGCCGCTTATCTAATATATTATACCTATATGTACGACACAGCTTCAAAATGCCACTGTTGTACAGGTGCAGAGATAACTTCAGGCTGGGAATGATAAAATGGACTCCGGAATTACATGGGGGCCTCGCTAACTAATACTGGGGGATGATGCATTATAGTAAACAGGTTGTGCCTCCATCATTATTCACAATCAACCAATATTGAATTTAACATATTCAATACAAATTAAATCCAGCTTATTGTGAATTATATATATAATTAGACTACTGCGCTACAGTGTGTAATTCTGTGACATTTTAATCTATATGGCAAATAAGTTGTATACTAAACATATACACATTTTTTTATGTTTTGTTATACAATATTAATTCATAAATCCAATCCCATTTTAATATTTTCTTCATAAAGAATATCAGTAACATATTTGCTACTGTGATTTTCAATTAAGTAGCCTGGTTTACATGTAAAACAAAAATGTTCATTATAAATGTTAACTACACATTATGCAAATGGTACTAATTAAAGGTATTAAATTTAAAAAAAAACTTATTTTTTTTACTACTTTTTTTGTTTGTTTAACAATTCCATATTTGAACATAGTTAATCAAATCAAATAGTGTAATTATTAATGCAGTCTCTCTTCCATTATTAAGTGGTGATTTACAGATCTTTAGGGAACTGGCCCACTCCAGTAAATATTCGATTCTCCGAAAGGTAATCTGTCTTCTCTAACCAATAAACCTCATTAATATCCCTTGCTGCAACGGGTTTTGTAATCTCAGGGGACAATCGTATGTAACATGCATTTCCTGCTTGTTTCAGTATAAGCAGTTTTAGCTTTTATTTTAGTTTTAGCTTTTATTTTTTTGTACCAGCCCGAATTCCTGCTAGTTTCAATATAATTATAAACAGCACAACATTATTCCATTCAACATATATTTTAAATATGTTTAAATAATGCTGTTTTATATGCTTTTTTGTTTAGTTTAATATGTGAATATTACTGAGTACTGCATGCAGGCCACTAGAGGGCATCTGTGAGGCACATTTCAGCACTGCAGTGAATAATAGGAGAAACTAGCAAAAGGTAAAAAAATGTTGAAATGGTGTATCAATGCCTATATTATCAGAAGAGGTACTGTGAGTGTCTCATATATGAATATGTCTTCTCTAATATACTGTACTCTTGCCTATATTTGGAAAAAAAGATATACAGGCACAGCATTCCCCTAAAGAACTGTGCAATATCATCTTATTTTTAGGGCTTTATTAAGCCCCTACGGCAGCAAGAACTTGCTCGGCGTGATTTATCAAGCAGCGGTCACTAGACCGCTGCTTCCCTAACATCTACACCACCTCTATTGTGGCGAAATTCAATCTCCTCGGATGAGTCCGACCGAGGCGATTGACAGCTCCTGCCCGCGCGTGATTGGCTGTGCGCGGGTAGGGGGCGGGATTGCACGCGAGCGCAAAATTGCGCTCGTGTGCAATGTTAATTACCTGCGGGTAATTTTGCCCTGCAACAGGCTAGCTGAGGCGTACAGGGGCGCATATACGCGCCCCTGTACGCCTCAGCGTTGATAAATCTAGCCCTTATTATCATTTCACACTATTTGAAAAACTTTCCTTTTTTGACTATTTTGTTGAGTGAAATGTGGCAGAAACATATATGCACTTGCAATATTTCACACTTTGGGCAGGCATATTGGCTTGGAATGCTATTTAAAAAGAAAGAAAGAGTATAAACACACTTGTATTCGCATTGCAAGTCTACTCCAGAATTGTTATTGTTTAAAAAGATAGATAATCCCTTTATTACCATTCCCCAGTTTTGCATAACCAACACAGTTATTTTAATATACTTTAAACCTCTGTGATTACCTTGTATCTAAGCCTCTGCAGACTGACTCATCGCAGTTCTTTTGACAGACTTTCATTTTAGCCAATCAGTACCCTCTCTTAAGTATTTCCATGGGCGTGAGTACAATGTTATCTATATGGCACACATGAACTAACACCCTTTAGATGTGAAAAACTGTCAAATGCATTCAGATAAAAGAGACAGCCTTCAAGGGCACAGACGTTAGCATATGAGCCTACCTAGGTTTAGCTTTCAACAAAGAATACCAAGAAAACAAAGCAAATTTGATGATAAAAGTGAAATGGAAAGTTCTTTAAAATTGCATGCGCTATCATAATCATGATAGTTTAATTTTGACTAGACTGTCCCTTTAAGTAAAGTCAAAGAAAAAAAATACTGAATGTTAAAAATAAAAAGCTTTATTTTAGAAAGATTATGGAAGAAAAATCAATAAAAATTGAAAAACAAAAAACACAAAACTGCTTGAAAATTCACTACTATTCTAGCAAATATTGGGCCATGTGTTTTCCCTCCATTTCTTTTTGAATTTGCATAAAAAATATGATGCACATGAACATGAAATATGTTAAAAGAGCAGCAACGCACTGCTTGGAGCATATATGTGCAGCTACCAATCAGTAGCTAGATCCCAGTAGTATGTTGCTGCTCCTGAGCCTACTATGTAGCTTTTCAATAAATGATACCAAAAGAACAAAGCAACTTATAAAATAAAGTAAATTGAGAGTTGTATAAAATTGCATGCTCTATATGAATCATGGAAGTTTAATATTGACTTTGGTATTCCATGAAGCATTTTCCTATGTGTCCTACCTAGGGTTGCCATATTGCCGCTTTAAGGGAGGACACATAAAAAAATCATCTGTCATGGGCTGTTTAAAGAAATGTTTTGTATAATGTTTTATTATAAGAACCCTGACAGATGTATTTTTCATACATGGCCTTCTTTAAAACGGCAATATGGAAACCCTAGTCCTACCTGAAAGCAGGTGGCATTTTTACCCTAGAACCATCAACATGTGAACCAAACAGCACAACCAAAGCCATTCTCAGTGATGCTACAAAGCACATTCATATCATATCATATCATATCTCAAAAGAGGATATAAACAACATAACCTAACA
>NC_069501.1:611186224-611226224 GCF_027579735.1 Bombina bombina | reverse complement strand
CCTGTTATTTCCTAGAATAGATAGTTGTTACTGTTAAAAAACAATCTGTTCCGAAAATTACAAGTAATAATTATTTTTATCTAATTAAATAATTCTAGACTTAATCATAAGCACAACTGTAGAAGAGAGGGGGATAAAATAGCTGTTGTAGTATGGATAACCTTTTGATCTATGAAGGTCAGGTGCAAATCCAGTCCCCCTTGGGAAACTTATTCCTCAATGTGTATCATAAGCTTGTTTCACCAATTTGGCTTATTATATTTTCTCAATCGCAGTTTGCCACCAAATTCAATACATATCAGCTGATCAATGTTATCCAGCTGATGCAGATGTTAGACGTGAAGTCCAATAATTCTACTGGTGGGAGAGATTGTGATTAAAAAAAAATCTGATTAAAATCAAAGGGATACGGTAATAAGCGGAGGCAGAATGAAGAATTAAGGCAAGGATATTTTTCCTTCATATCAAGGACAAATGAACCTCTCCACTGCCAGACATAATAATGATGTGAATGTGAGTTTCTGCAAAAGGGTTAAGAATATTTCTGTCACCTTGAAGGCATTGAGAAGCATGTCAGGGTGTTACACAGTTTAATTAAAAGGAGAAGAAAAAAAAAAGGAAGAGGAGAGAAGGAACGAAGAGAAATATAGGAGTGAGCATGATTGGAAAAAAATAGGTGGTGGGGAGGGATTAGCATAAAAAAAGAGAACACAGGAAGGCACCAAGGAGGGTAAAATCTGAAAGAAATGTATAAAAACCACAGATGTGTGAGAAAATGTAAAAGTCTATGGCCCTGATTATAATAAATATTTTTGTTGGATTTTGTCATATAATGTTTTGCTATTATGACTTCCTACACTTTTTCTGTCATCTAAATCAAGAAATAGAGCAGCCCTTATATCCCTCACTGTACTCATTAACCTATCCTCACTATCCCACAATTATACTTAACCCCTTAACCCACGGGCGGGCCATTGGTGTAGCAGGTGCAGTGGTACCAGGGCCCATAGCAGCCAGTCTATACAGAGGCATGTTCAGAATGTGTACAATCCTAACGCAGGTGAGCCTTTTTATTAGTGCAGGTTGACAGTCTATCGCTATCTATCCTTAAAATCATTATACAGAGCAGCATGTATATTATTAAATTGCATACTACTGAATTTTTTTTGTACCAGGGCACTCAGTTAAGCGGATCCACTACTGCCTTGACCACCACATCTCTATCATATAACAACAAGCTCCCAACAACAAATTATCCCACTAACTACCCACCCCTAGCAGCATTAACTCCTGTCCAATCACAAGACCTTTCATCCATTAAACTCCACCCCACAGAAAGGACCTCCATTACTGTTACTCCAACTTGACATCTAAAACCAACGCAAAGTGACCCAAGCATCATAAATGGATGCTAAATATGCTTGGCTGCTTGATACCTATTGAGGACTGGTTATTAAGAGGTAAATGCTGTTGGTTTATTTAGTAGTTACAGGATTTGTTTGTTATTGGGATGGGCACATTATGGATTAATTACAGTGAGGATGTGTGGTGGTGGGAGAGACTGGATGATGACAGGCACTAGGGGGGGGGGGTGACCTAATCCTTATAATACATCAATACCATTGCTTGTCTTTTGTGTTTTTGGGGGGGCAACTAATTCTTTATAAATGTATTGTTTCTGGGCTTTAAACATATTTTTTCTTAAAGGCTTTTAAGGTCCTTACAGATAAAATCCATATGTTTCTTGAATTAAAACTATAGAGCATCACAATTTCAAATAAAACCTTGAATTTTAATGCTTTCAATTTATATATCACATACATGTATTTTGTGTCTTAAAGGTAATTTGTCTTCAATGTAAAGTATATTCTAGTTGATGAAATCTTCCTCCTCCCTGAGTTCCTCATGACCTTACAGTCAAGGTGTGATATATATATATACTGTATATATATATATATAGGCTCAGCCCATACCCGCTTCATGAAGTCAGTGCATATAACCACATTTTCTGAATGCGCCGACAACTTACATTTCTTGTCAACCCTTAGGTTTGATCACTCCCTTTCATGAATAAATAAAGTATGATATTGCTTCACAAACAGCAGGAGAGCATCACTGCTAGACTGTTCAGGAAAACATACCTGACTATGTAGCAAAGAAAGCCTTGCTGGATGTGTCTTATTAGAATGAAGTTCCATGGCATATGGTGTTGTAGGAAATCAAGAAAACAATGTACAGAACTCAAAAATAAATTATAGTTTTTCTCTAACAAGGCTATTATTGTAAAGGTTTTAAGGCAGGAGCTCTGCATCTGGAACTCTAATACATAATGTTCTACAAACAGCAGCTTGTTAGCAGAACAACCTTACCCACTAACATTTACAGAGTGAGCATTGATGTAAAGGGTTTTCCCTAGAACTGTAAGTAAATGACATTAGTTAAGACAAGCATATAATGATCTATTGCTCAGGCTCTCGTCTCTCGTAAAGTAACATTTGAAAAATAATTGCCTTTACAAAGAAAAAAAAATATTGTGAAAAAAACAATATTGCTTTTTATGCTTGCATGATAGAAGTTGGTGCTTTTTGTATGAAGATTTGCATAAGTTTACAGACTTGCAGAGAAACAAGTTGTCATGTCATGTGCCACATAAAAAGAGCAATGTCCTTCTGCCTCTGAAACTCACCTCCAAAAATAGTAAACAATATTTTCATCTGTGTATTATCATGATTATACTCTATTCTAACAATTACCAAAATATCAATCAATGTATCTGTACAAAACACTAACCTCTGTCAGTATGTCATTAAAGGCCATAATGCACCATCAGAATCTTCACAGACACATACGGGTCCATCTAACCAGTATGAATTTGTTTATATTATATATTTTTAAATTATATTTTTTTATCTTTCTACTTTTTTTCTTTTAGTTAAAAACGTGAAGAATCTCTGACTAGATTAGAAAAAGAGAGATATTATAACTGAAATTATTTTAACATAAAACTACAAGATTTAAGAAACAAGCAGATTTTTCACATAGTTTCTTACAATGATTTTAACAGAAGAAAAAATATACAAGGTCAAATCAAAATTGAAACATGGCAGTTAATTAAATCAGTATTGGGGACTACTGTCTAATATGTTTAAAGTGAATGTCAAGTTTGATGAATCAGTGCCCGGTTTTTAAAAACCCTATTAAAAACAGGGGCACTTTCTTGAATCTTGAAAGCCGCTCCAGCGCTTTCCCCGCCCGTCGCAAGCCTCTTCATATGTCAAAAATGACGAATTCAGCTTCCTCCAATCACGGCGTTGCCTCAGGAAATGATTCACCCTGGTGGTGGTGGGGGGGGGGGCATGATTGGAGGATGCCGTGTTTGTCATTGCTGATGTATGAAGTGACGAGCGGCAGGAGGTGGAATCGCTGGAGCGGCTTTAAAGATTAAAAGGTAAGTATTTTAACAAAACAAGTGAATTGTAAAAGTTTGATGAATGAAAGTGCCCCTGTTTTTAATAGGTTTTTTAAAAACCGGGCACTGATTCATCAAACTTGACATTCACTTTAAATAACATTTTATTTTTATTTAATTATGTAACTCTTTATTGATCCTTTTGTTTTGCTTTTCCTGGGTTAATGATGTCATGAGTTAAGTGGTAATAAATAGATAATGTTGCATATGATAATTTAACTCTGTTACAGGAAAGCATTTTTCTGAGTGGAGACATCAGGGAAAAATATTTAAAAGCCAGTGGGCAAATGGTAGAAAGATGCATCCTTCCAATAGAAGCAAGGAAAACAATGAACAGCTCCAAAAGAGGAATGAAATAAAATCAATGTGTTAGCCCAGTAGAGCTGCCCCTCAGAATGTATTGCTCCTCTCAATTATACTTCCACAAGACTTCTGTGTTTAGGTGCCATTATATACCATTATATACCATTTAGGAATGAAAAAAAAGAAAAAGAAATAAGAATAGATAAGCAGTAGATTAGTCTATGGCATTGATTCTTAGGGGCCAATTAAGCAAACCTTGTTCTCCTGGCATTGTGGTAAGTTACCATTACACAAGCAATTGCTTGTACAGCAGCACCCCCTGCTCATGTGCAACCAATTGCATAAGAGCAGGGTTTGTCAATCATTTTGGGTGGACCTGGCCACCCTTGAGGTGGCAGAGAGGTTAGGTAGCAGTAGTCTTATGCCTGCATTGCTCAGGCTCAAAAGCTGCATCCACAGCTTCATAAATGGAGCTTATAGACTCTCATGAGGTTGACGAGGGGCCTAGTTATGAAGGTGAGCTCATGTTCCAAACTGAGCATCACCTATATTTTCTATATATTTGTTGCCCTTACTGCCATTCACATGTATAATTGTGATACCTGCTGTAATAGATTAAACCTGACAGATCAAATGAGAAGCTGTTGAAAATTGGCTAAAACAATTGCAAAAAGAAAAATTGAGAGAAGCTTGAAATGATAAATATAAATGAACGAGTAAAATATTTTCATGTCTCCTTGGCTACACAATAGTAGCCTGTATGGACAGAATGAGCAAAGTCTCTGAGATCTCACAGACACGAACAAGGGGCTGACCATGGGCATTTAAAGGTGTGGTTGAGATTTTTCACCTATACTAAGACCAAGGGGCTGATTTACGAAAGTGCGAGTAGACATGATACAATGTAGCGTATCATGTCCGCCGTACATCGATAAATGCCGACAGAATACGCTGTCGGCATTTATCATTGCACAAGCAGCTTTTGTGAACTGCTTGTGCAATGCTGCCCCCTGCAGATTTGTGGTCAATCGGCCGCTAGCAGTAGGTGTCAATTAGCCCGATCGTATAGGATCCGGGGGATTGATGTCCAAAGCCTCAGAGCAGATGGACAAGTTATAAAGCAGTGGCCTTTAGCCCGCTGCTTCATAACTGCTGTTTTCGGCACGGAAACAGGGGCATCAAGCTTCATTCGGAGCTTGATAATTTGGCCCCCAAGTATGCAGAATTCATAAGCCTCTATTAAACCTGCTACCTAACTTATCTTGCTATTTAAAACTGATGTAGTTGTCTCATTATTTTTCCGTTTTCTTTTTTGGAGCTTCCTTTCCTGAATAAGTTAGAGTGGACCTTTTTGTATTTGAGATTTTTTTTCTCTAGCTTTAATATGTTTGTTCTATAAGGTTTTTTTCATAGGTAGCAGATACGATTATAGGCTAATGCCTTAATGAACACACGGTATAACCTAATTTCAGAAACAACAGCAAATATGTATTTAGGATACAAATTATTTATAGTTGTCTGTAATGCAAGGTACAAACAACTGAGGTTTGAGGTTTTAGTCAAAATAAGTTACACCACTCTTGGTAGGACAACAAGCTTCAATACTCTGACACATAGGAGCATATTTATCAAGCTCCGTACGGAGGCTCACCGGAAACAGAAGTTATGAAGCAGCGGTCTAAAGAGGCGGCGCTCTGAGGCGGTGGACAGACATCGCCAGAAATCAACCCGATCGAATACGATCAGGTTGATTGACACCCCCTGCTAGCGTATGATTTGCCGTGAATTTGCAGGGGGCGGCATTGCACCAGCAGTTCACAAGAACTGCTGGCGCAATGATAAATTCAGGACGACAGAAAGAATTAGAGGTGGCGCCTACGGCTAGCTGTCTTAGAATAAGTAAACAAGTGATAATTTGCTAAAATCAAATAATGTGAATCAACATTATAATATTAAAAAATTAAAAACCATACAAAGATATTGAAAAGTGAATGAATAAAGTATTTTATTGGATATAAATATAAATATGAATATAAAAACACAATAATGATAATGTATAATGTGTTCAATATATTAGAAGATGTATTGGGACCCAATAATTACTGCACACGTGACTGAATGGCTGGGTTATATAATGTGAATATATATTTACTAAAGGCTGGTTGAAAAAAGCAATGAGCGCAATATACTTCAAAAAATATCAATAGACACTTTAAAAGGCTCAAAAAAAAGGAACGAAAAAAATATATTGGAGGAAAAAATTCAAAATAATTCAGATAAAAGATCAAAAAGAAAAATAAGAAAAAGTAGAAAAAAATGAACAAAAAATGAAAACAAATATTCGAAGGATGTAAAAAGTATTTTAGAGAAAAATTTTTTTTTTGCAAAAACGATGTTTGAATTCAAGTTTGCGTTTCAAATTTAAAATTTAAGTTTAAAAATGCTGCAGCAAAAAAACAAAAAAAGGGGGATACTAAAAGCTAACACTTGAGGTTTCTGTGCAATCGACTTCTTTGGATAAGACTCTATTCCTGGATGTATATGTTAAGTCTCTAGATTCCCACGTGGATCTTTTAATCTTCACACCAATCCTAGGAGTTACAATGTTGCTATTGTTGCACTTTAGCCATAAAAACTTATAGTCCGAAAATTCTGATACTGTGTATCAATTTTGATATTAGTATTGAAAGTAAGGTATATATGAATCTTCTTCTGTAACAGTGTTGCAAATTCTTATTGAGGTACAATTCCTTTAAAAGCGGAGCAACCAATGTTGTTTCAAAGGGGCTCACTTGCAGTTTTAAGGTTAACCTCTTGACATATATTTGTAAGTATTGCTTGAAATCTTTTCATATGGGGCAAGAATTCTTTCTACAATCTTGTGTATGTTATATTGTCTTCATAGACATACAAATAAAAAGAATTTCTTACCCGATCCTACAGTGGTTTTCTTTACAGCGGCACCGACAACAGTGTGTAGCGGCGTTATTTTCTGGACCGGAAGTGGCTGTGTAACGGAAGGTCCGATCCTCACACACTTTCCTTAATGTCGGTCAAAAGGTGAAAGAAATCTTTTTCCGCGATCTGTCATGAAGCTCCTATCGTCCAGTGAGTTGAAGAATTTCCACTTACAGATGGACGAGTTTTGGGAGCAAAGGAAACTATAACTGGCCAGTTATTTGAAGAGTAAATGCTGGAGCTGGTTATCTTCTACGCGTTTCGGCTTTCAGGACACAAGCCTTTATCAAGTATACCAGATCCGGCTTCTCCCAGGTATTTAAAGGGTTTCCTGTTAACCCTTCATGGTTGGAACAATATTTTGTTAACGTATGCAGGTTGCCTTATAGTTATAGAGAGGACATCACTTAATATTGCTATTTGTATCCTTTAATCTGTCATTTTGTCGTCATATATACCTTAAAAATGTATTAGTGATTTACTATACTTTATGAAGAAGATTGAACTTTCATAATGAAGAATGGATGTTTTTTTCAAAGTTAGCTTCATGGAATGTGGTGTTTTTTTTAAAAAAATGGGAAATGTGAGGAAATATATCTATATTATATATTATGTTATATTTCTTCCCCATGCCTCAGGAAACGAACCAAAGGGGAAAAAAAATGAATCAAACTCGAAAAAATATAAAAAAAAATTTTATATATAAAAAATATATGTAAAAATAAACTGAAAAATAAAAAATGAAAATGGATAAAAAACATATATATGTATATGTGCAATGAGCCTGTGTCTAAAAATATAGAGCCAGTGTCTAAAGATATTGGGCCACCATATGTCCAATGATAACTCATGAACATGTAATATTCAACTTTATATTGGATTACTGGTATGTTCAACAATGGTCTGAGAGAGCTCCCAGCCTGTCAATCACCAATCGGCATATAGCATTCATCTCTATATTCCTTTACTACATCCATTGACTAGCAATTTAGAGAGAACATCTGGATATATAATAAGGACCTCAATGTGTCAGTGATTAGCCCATATGATATATATAATAAGAGAAATATATAAAAAAAATATATAAAAAAGGTAAATAACCATTGTTTTTTCAAATTTTGATATATATGATAAGTGAAAGAATCCTAATGTATAAGGTTAATATATATAACTCATAATGACTATAAATTTCTTTAAAAATCATAATTCTGTTTGTGGAGAATGCCCTCCTGTCTGACTAGAGTACAAGGTTTAGAAATTGAGATTATAGTCATTTTGTAGGAATTTATATCAGAAAATTTAGATCTAGTTCATTGTTGAGGCCATTGGGGTGTAGTGTCCCGAAATTATAAATGAATTCTGCTTCTTGTTTCTGAAGTTTTTTCCCCATATTTCCTCTTCTCCCATCTGGTAATATTTTCCTAATGCCCCAGAACTTAAAATCCTCTAGTCTACCTTGATGTATTTCTTTGAAATGTTTATAGAGGATAGTGTCAACTTTTTCATGTTCAATAGCCAGTATATGCTCTCTTATGCGGTCTTTGAGTTTTCTACTCGTTTGACCAAAGTATTTTAAATTGCACTGGCATTGGATCAGATATATAACATTAATATCTGTACATCTAATTATGTCAGAAATTTTAATCTCTCTCCCTGTTTTGTCAGATTTGATATTTTTTAGTTTAGTGCTATATTTGCAAGATTTGCAACCATGGCAGGGGTAAAAGCCTTCAATTTTTTCTCCCTTCTGATCTAGTATCCCTCTATCAAACATTCTTTTATTTTTAGTGTTTTTAATTTCACTAGGGGCTAAAATAGATTTCAAATTTCTAGTTTTTTTATAAATAAATTTTGGCTGTTTGTGTAATGTTTGGCCCAAAATAGGATCTTTTAATAGAAGATGCCAGTGTTTTTTAATTATATTTTGAAAGAGTTTGTATTGTGTGGAATATGTTGTTATAATTGGAATTCCCATATCAAACTTATTATCAGTATCTTTATTCTTCTTTGATAATAAGTCTTCTCTATTTGTACTTTTCACATCTTCTGCAATTAATTCAATTATTTTCCTATCATAACCTTTTTGTTCAAATCTCTCTATTAGAGTTTTTGATTGTTTTTCATAGTCCTGTATCTCAGTACAATTTTTCCTTAGACGTAACAACTGGCCTTTAGGGATGTTTTTTTTCCAATTAATATGATGACAACTACTAGAGTCGATATAATTATTGGAGTCTATTTTTTTTTAAAAAAGTACGTGTCCTTATTTCGTTATTTATTACTTCTATTTCAACATCTAGGAAGTTGATTTTAAATGTACTACACTCATGTGTGAATGAGAGTCCATAGGTATTTGTATTGAGATCTTCAATGAATAGATTTAGGAGTTCAAAGTCCCCCTTCCAGATGAAAAACATATCATCGATAAAGCGTCTGTAGAGCACAAGGTTCGCACCCCATGGTGAATATTGAAGATGATTCTGTTCAAATATTCCCATGAATAAGTTGGCATAACTGGGTGCGAACCTTGTGTCCATCGCTGTCCCTTTGATTTGAAGGTAATATGTATCCTCAAATTTAAAATAGTTATTTGTAAGAATGAATTCAATGCATTCTATTAGAAATTTGCCCTGTATGTCTGTCATATTCTCGTCTCCATCAAGATATGTTTTGACCGCCTGTGTTCCCAACCTATGATCAATATTAGTATACAATGAACTAACATCGCAAGTCACTAGTATATGATCTTTTTCCCATTTATGATGTTTAATAATATTTAAGAAATGTGTCGAATCTGAAAGGTATGAGGGAAGATTTTTAACATAATTCTGTAAGAAGATATCTATATATTGAGACAGGTTTGAAGTTATGGATTCAATCCCCGATATGATTGGGCGACCTGGAGGTTTATTAAGATTTTTATGTATTTTGGGTAAAAAATAAAGAATTGGGGTTCTAAAATCTGTAACGAAAAGATATTTAAATTCTGTTTCAGTAAGTAAATTAGCCTCTTTAGCCTTTTCCAACAGTTTAATCAATTCTTTCTGATATTTGTTTCCCGGGTCATCCCTAAGTTTTTTATATGTTGTAATATCTGATAACAGTCTATTTGCTTCTTCAATATAGTATGCATGGTTCATAATAACAACTCCTCCCCCCTTATCCGCTTGTTTAATTACTATATCTTTTCTCATTTGCAGATCTTTCAGGACTTTCTTTTCTCTCACAGATAAATTCCAATTTATATTTTTATTTTCATTTATATTTAATTTATCCAAATCTTCTCTTACCAATTTTTCAAAAGACTGTACAAAATTTCCTTTTTCTTGTGTAGGAAAGAAGGTCGATTTGGGTTTTAATTCTGTATGTTGGTAACTATGACTGACTGTGTTTGTGTAGGAAACTGGATGTTTAATGAAGTATTTTTTCAAGGTTAATTTTCTGATAAATTGATTAATATTGATGAGGTGTTCGAATTTATTAAGCTTAGATGTGGGGGCAAATGATAATCCTTTTTTTAAAATGGATTCTTGTTCCTTGTTTAATGGTGTATCACTAATGTTAAAGATACCTGTATTGGTAAATTTGTCAATTGGTTTAGTGACTATAGGTTTTAACCTTCTACTTCTTCCTCCTCTACTCCCTCTCTTCTCCTTTTGCCCTTCGGAGGGTCGTGAGATCTTTCTTTGCCCCCCTCTAAAAAATTCGATGAACTAGGTTTGGAAGAAGTATACTCTAATTCCTCCTGATTTAGTACTTCATATCTATTATATGATAAATTCAGAGAGCGTATGCTGTCAGTATTTATCGATTTGCAGCGGACATGATCCGCAATATCGGATCATGTCAGCTCGCACATTAATAAATAGGCCCCATACACTCAGTTTTCATGTAATGTTTTCTTTCCCTCTGAATATGAAACCAATAGGCAGAAATTTGCCATAGGACCGGTATTGTTTAATCTAAAATACAGTCCACAAGATAAAGACCCCTTTGTTTTTATTTAATTCACTGCAGTTGTGATTTACAAAAGACAGTATCATCCTTTCCCAGCAATATAAACATGGTTTTCAACATTGCTATCCCTTCAAAGCAGTAAAGGGGTTAATTGGAGTAATAAGAAAGGGCAGTCACATGGTCACCATGAAGGCCTCTAGAACTACTACAAGATAAACACATTTTCTTACACATTACACAGCAGGGTTCTACTAATGGATGATCCTGTCAGACCAACTCGATAAGACCTTTTCCAGGCACTGACCAGGGGAGATTGATAACAGGAAGCTGGCTGACATTGCCTTTCTAGGGTTTAAAGTGTGTTTCTCAGCTCTGATCCTTGCAGCAGACTTATAAAGAAGTTACCCTTAATTCCCAGACAGCAAAGAGAATGAAGACAGAAGCACATAACATTCACTTGGCAATTTGCTACATATGTCTTCTTTATTTGCAAAAAAAAGAGAAAAACAACAATGCTTCTAGTTTCTGATGTGTTAACGTATGCAGAGTATAATTATATGGTCACAGACATCATATCGCTGACAAATCAAAGCCTATCCCTGTCTGTACTATCTGTATATCTGAGCTAACGTTTTATATTAGCTACTGCAACTCATGCTATTAAAGTCTTCAAAACACTTTAAAAAATGATCCCATTAAATGCAAAATCGCTTGCTTTAGGAGGACTTCATTTCCGAAATAAAAATTGCCTTCCCTCTCATAAATCGTGCAATACATTCCTTAATTTTTTTGTTTCATAAGGTTTAGATTGGATATGCTACAAACACTGAGGTCTAGATTACAAGGAAATCACAAATCTATTAGCTCTATTGAGCACTAACACCTCTCAAGTTAAATCAGTTTCACATAAGGTGCATTTTAATTTGAAATATAACGATTTTGCAATATACTTTCATTACCAAAAATGCTTTTTGTAAAAGTTATTACTGTTTTCCCAGAGGCATACGCAGATATCCTTGTAAAGGCCCATGCCCCAGTATTCAAACCAGTATCTCACCTGGTTTTTGTCCCTTTCTACATCCTTACTGATAAACAAAAGCTAATTTTGTGGGGATTTCTTGGCTCTAGTCCAGGCTTGTTTTACTTGTCTTTTTGTACATCCACATTTCAAGTACCTATCTGCCTATGCTTGTTTCTCAAAAGCGTTCCGTTTGAGCCTCAGAAACTGGCCCACCGGAATGCCACTCTTCAAACTATCTGGGTGATGACTAGTTGCATTTAGAAGACTGTTGCAGTCTTTTTTCTGAATACCTCAGTTTGTAAAATACCATCTATCTGTGTAACCTTTCACTCACTTGATAGGTCAATTTGTTTTTAAATTAATTTTGATTACTAATCTCAACAATTTGAGATAATGAATCTTGATCACCTTCCCACAGGACCAAAATATCATCGATATATATCAACCAGAGTGCCACACATGCTTCCACCCATTTCTCCAAGTTAGAGAAAACTTATTGGATCTACCAGGAGTCCAGATGTAAATAGGCATAGGTGGGGGGTACATGTGGCACCCATGGCTGTCCCTCAAATCTGTCCTTAAAGTGTCCCTTAAAAACAAAAATATTATTTCATATATAGAAGTTGTATTACAAATGTTGTATTATTCTAGTAATCGTGTTCTCTCAGGTCCAAAAAATACTTGTCTGCTGTGACCCCCACTTTATGCGGGATTGATGAGTAGAAAGACTCAACTGCAAGAGTAATCAGCAAGGTATCTGGACCTACCAATATTTTGTCCAACTTCCTTAGAATGTCATTTGTATCCTGGACATTTTTGACAAGGAGGTAAAAAGTGGACGTAGGAAAAAATTGACATACTTACTAATACCCTCAGTAGGTCCTCTTATGCCTGATATGGTAGGACGTCTCAGCAGCTTGACCGTACTTTTATGTTGTTTAGGTATACAATAAAAGTAGGAATAATTGGAAAAATATTGAATAGGGAATTATTAAGCTCCGAATGGAGCTTGATGCCCCTGTTCCGGCGCGAGCCTTCAGGCTCGCCATAAACAGTAGTTATGAAGCAGCGGTCTAAAGACCGCTGCTCCATAACTTGTCCGCTGCCTTTGAGGCTGCGGTCTTCAATCCGCCCGATCCTATACGATATGCTGTTGGCATTTATCGATGTGCGGCGGACATGATACGCTACATCATATCCTGTCCGTCTGCACTTTAGTTAATCAGCCCCTAAGTGTTTAAGCTTTCTCAAACTTTCTCAAGAGTATATTTCATGTGATTCAAAAGCATCCCTGCTTTTCAAAAGTGAAATTGATTGGATTTCAGTAGTTGTCCCAATCAACCAAATATTTGTTAAAAGGACTTGGAAGGCCAAATTAAACTTTCATGATTCAGATACAGGCAATTCTTTAAGAAAATAAAATCCAGTATACTTCTGTTATAAAATGACCCTTTCCTCTTGGTTGAAACATGGCCCTTTTCCATGATGAGCATGCATGTACTATAAGCACTATTTGCTGCACTGTGTATAGTAATGTTATACAAATTCACACTTTGCTTTGCTGTCATGAGATTTTGCTTTAATCTCATGGGATGTTGCCTTAATCATGAAAACTTCCTTGTACAGAGCAGGAAAAGAAAATAGTTGTACATGTACTTGCCAGATGCACAATACCTTGCTGGTCCCAGTAGCGGAATCTAGATTTGATGCTTAAGGGACATTAAACCCCAAATTTTATTTCATTATTCAGATATAGAATACAATTTTAAATAACATTCCAATTTACTTCCATTTTCTAATTTGCTTCATTCTTTAGATATCCTTCGTTGAAGAAATAGCATTTCACATAAGTGAGCCAATCACACGAGGCATCTATGTGCATCCACCAATCAGCAGCTACTGAGCCTATCTAGATATGCTTTCAAGCAAAGGATATCAAAAGAATGAAGCAAGTTTAAAATGGCATACTCTTTCTATGTTCCGAATTGTATATACATATGCTGTAAGGGGAAGGAGAAGAGGGAAGGAAGTTGGTTGGTTTATTTCCTGATTGTGTCTTGTTGTTTGTTTTCACCTTGTACAGGAAAGTTGGGGAAGGGGGGGGGGAAATGGGAAAAAAGTATATTCAACAGAAAAGGATAAGATTAAGGAATGACAAATTGGAATCCAATTAAATTAATATAGGCAGAAAGAGTCTATAAAAATACTAGGAGAATTGTTTTTTCTGCCTTTTCTTTGTGTTTATTGGTATAATGGTCTGTGAACCGCCTATGGATGTTAAGCCTTTAAGATATTGGTTTATTCTTTTGTTTCTTTTCTTTCTTTTTTTGAAATTATATGGAAAATGTATAATCTGTTGGAATATAATAAAAATTAAAATTAAAAAAAAAATGGCATACTCTTTCTAAATCAGGAAGGAAAATATTTTGGGTTTCATGTCCCTTTAAGGTCGCTCTACAATGGATTATGGATAATTACGCTAATGTGAGGTAAAATATCTTCCATTTTTAAATTGCAATGTTAATGTAATATTTTCTACTCAGATTTTTTAAATACATTCTGCATAAGGTACAAGCGATGCATCATACGTGTAAGATGTTCCTAATATATTATGTATTTTGCAAATGCAGAGGTAGCTTAAAGGGACAGTATACACCAATTTTCATATAACTGCATGTAATAGACACTACTATAAGGAATAATATGCACAGATACTGATATAAAAATCCAGTGACTAGGGGTTTGTGACCCGAAACGTAGTCTTGCTGCTTTTACTTGCTTATGGTTGATGGAATAAAGAAGACTTTTTCTGATATATATGGTGGTGCTGCCTCCTTCTTGGACTTTGTATGTTTTAAGGTATGCAGTAACCTTTTGGCGTGCACACCTCTACCTCTTTGGTGCTGGATTATCTTAGGGACTGTATAAAAATCCAGTATAAAACCGTTTAAAAGGTTACTGGAACACCCACTGCAAATGGGAAAGAGCAGACACCCCCCTCCCCCTTTTGTTGCATATGAAAAGACCCTTTACACAAACAGAAGCAAGCTGGAGTAGGTATACATAAGTATTCTCCTAAAACTTTGGGGCATGGTTATGAGTCTGAAAATCAGAGCACTGTTATTGAAAAATAAGCAAAACTATCCATTTAAAAAAAAAAAAAAAAAAAAAACTGTATGGGCTATATAAATATATAATCTACAAAACATGTATGCAAAGAAAAATCTAGTGTATAATGTCCCTTTAATAATTATAAATCTATGGTATCACCTTTCAGGTGATATATATATATATATAAGGAAGGGCATGAAGCATTCAATAATCATCATTCTTTGGGCTACACTGTTAAGATAAGGTTTTGCTTATATGAAAATAAGAATTCAGAGATGGGTTCACTTCAGCATAATCTCGTATCAACTATCAATCACAGTGGGACAATCATACTGGGACATGTAAACATTGTCAAACATCTAGCTTTATATTTAAGTAGATTAGCAATATCTTGTTTTGTCTTTTTTTATTAAGATCAGAGATATATACAAATCATATAAATGACATCGAACCAGTCTAGTATGGTAAATTGTTTTAATATCACAGGTGTACTTTGACTTGACAAAAATGGGTTGCTTGTAAAAAAACAAAACAAAAAAAATTAAACAGAGTCTATGTAGAATGCAGTGGTTACAGACACATACATACTACATAATCACCAAGATTACAAGTTTTGCGGTATGGTGCGATACGGCTATACTGCAGAAAAATTGGCCATTGCAAGTGGAATGGCAGGTCTCCCGTATTACAAGTCGCTGCGGTATAGCTATAACGCAAGCGTTTTAGCCTGTAACGTAACAATCCATTCCGCACTCAAAAAATTACGTTTGAGTGCGGGATTTTCATAGCACCTGTATTACAGATTGTGTGGGCCGGCTAAAATGCTTGCGTTATAGCCTATACCGCCTTGATCCATACCGCAATCTGAGACCAGTAGTTATGGATTTTGCGAAACAAAATTGCTTCACAAGACTCATAACAAAAAATTTACAAAGTACACTAATACCCATAAACTACCTATTAACCTCTAAACCGCCACCCCCCAGCATCGCAAATACTATAATAAACCTATTAACCCCTAAAACGCCGCCCACCCACATTGCCAACACTAAATAAATCTAGTAATTCCTAAACCGTCGCCCCCCACATCGTTAATACTATAATAAAACTATTAACCGCTAAACAACCGACCCCCCACATCGCAACTACTAAACTAAACCTATTAACCCCCTAAACTGCCGGCCCCCCACATCGCAAAACACTACATTAAACTATTAACCCCTAAGCCTAATACCCCCTAATTTTAAATTAAATTTACAATATAACTATCTTTAAATAAATAAAAACTTACCTGTGAAATAAAAAACTAAGTTTAAACTATAAAGTAACCTAACATTACTATTTTAAAACAATAAAATTAACAAAAAATAAAAAAACTAAATTACAAATTAAAAAAATCCTAACACTATGAAAAAATAAAAAAAATGACATTACAAAAAAATAAAAACGAAATGATCCAAAATAATAACAATTAAACTTAATCTACTACCCGTATAAAAACAAAAAAGACCCCCAAAATAAAAATACCCCCTTACCTAACAATAAACTACCAATAGCCCTTAAAAGGGCATTGCCCTGAAGCAATCAGCTCTTTTACCATTAAAAAATTTACAAAGTCCGCCCTAAAAGTAAAACCCCGCACCCAACCAACCCCCCAAAATAAAAAACCTAAGTCTAAAAAAAACCTAAGCTACCCATTTGTCAGGATGCCAGGAATCAGACTGAGACAAGAAGTGCAAAAATAATCACACCTTTATTAATAGCAAAAAATAATAAAAAGTCCACAAGTCAAATGACAAGCCAGGAATCAAAACCAGAACTGGTAGTCAGACGAGCCGAGTCATGAGCCAAAGCGAATAGTCAGACGAGCCGGAATCAGGAACATGGAAAACAGCAGAGTCAGGAACAAGCCAGGGATCAGGAACCAGGAGGGACGTCAGACAGCCAAGTAATACACAGGAGCTCTCACAAACAGGTCTGAGACAACGCAAGGGCAAAGCATACTGAACAGAGGCCCTTTAAATAATAAGTGATGACATCACAATTCTGAGACTGCATCCTGTCTCACACGGATGATGTACACCAGTCTGGCCATAAAAGGAAGTGCAGGAAATGAGCAGCATCACACAGTATGCACCAGAGTCAGGAAGAGAGGTGAGTAAAAAACCACACCCAAAAAAATAAATAAAAAACTAACACTAACCCCAGGAAATCTACTCACAGTTCCTGAAGTCCAGACATCCATCTTCATCCAGGCGGCGAGAAGTCTTCATCCATTGTGGGGGCATCTTCTATCTTCATCCCAGTGGCGCAGAGCTGTGGAGGCGCATTGCCCTGAAGCAATCAGCTCTTTTACCTTAAAAAATTACAAAGTACCCCTAAAAGTAAAACTCTGCATCAAAAACCAACCAACCCCTCAAAATAAAAAACCTAAGTAAAAAAAAAAAACTAAGCTACTAATCTTGGTGAATGAGTGTACACATGCACACAAACACATGAATATATTTAACGGTCTTAATGAACATTCTGCATGTTTCTTGCAACGGCTCACGAAAAAAACAACCCAAAAAACTGACAAAGTTTCAGAGTTTAGTCATGTTGTATAGCTGACATAACTGATGGGCCATAGGTCTTAAACCTTTTTCTGACAAGTTGTTGTTTGCAGAACCATGTTAGCTAAAGAATCCCCTTTGCGTTACAAATAACTATACTGATATGAAGGAACCTTTATTTGTCTAAGAAGGAAGAAAGTGGATAATTTAGAGACTACTAGGTATCTTCATAAAGCAAACAGACCTAGAATTACCCCTTAGTGTTCATAACCACTCCAATAAAATTACAAATTGGGCTAAAAAACAACAAATATCAGAATAAGCACTTTTATCTAAAAGTGCTTGCATCCCCATATATAAACCCATTGGCTCTACCACAATGCCCTAGAAGGAAGTACCACCATGTAAATAAAAACAACCCAAAAGGCAAGCACCCATGCCTAGGCTATAACAACCATACCATAAAAAACAGGGAGGGAGGGAGCTTAACCTTGCACAATTTGGATCAAGAATTCTCAATATTCTCTTCAATCCCCCCCCCCCCAGTAGATAAAACATATATCTTCTCCCACAATTTTCATATGTCCTTCCAGGGTTGCCGTCTTGAAAGCTTAATCACCTTAAATACAGTTCAATTCAAAAATGATTTTCAAAGATAGATCTACCTGCTTTTTCCAATCACCCAATCAACATAGATTATTTTTTCTGCAATGTTAATATCTTGATTGTTTTTATATAAACAAATTATGCTAAAAAAAAGTTTTATAATAAGAGCAATGCCCCTTTAACTTTCATTTTATATTTACTCTATACAAAAGCATTTCTTCCAGGCTGCCAAGAATTACAATAGAATTACAATAGTTTCTCCTTTTCTAAATTTATTTCAAAATTAGGACAGCATGTTTCCCCTGAAATATTTCCCTGAAAAACAGAAAACCAAGAGATAACGTTACATGGGACAAAGTGGTATAAGGTGGTTTTTAGCTCTGAAAAAAAAGAAGAAAAAAAAGAAGAAGAAAAAAGTTTCACTGGTTTCCTACAAAAATGGGAAACTTGTGTTTCTCTAGAGACCGTCTGGCCAGAATGGTTTGGGGAAATGATTTATCTCCGTTAATTATCTGACTGAAGATTCTAAGCACAACTCGCACAGCTCCAGGGTCAGCACTGAAAGTCAATCCGTTCCTGCTGCATATTGGTGTACCTACCCATATAACACAGGGGTCAGTAGAAAATAGACAGTAAATTGGTCCCTGGAGAACGCCGCCTCTTGTGGAGTAAACCGTTTCTTATATCTTTAGATGCATAATCACATGATTAGCTCTGACGTCCTTGCAATTCCCACTCGATAGTTCAGTCTCAAGACAAACTACTGCAATATATATACAGTATAAAATACTCTATTTCACAGCATAAAGTTGCTTGTAAAGCAAATTGTATTACAGTAGATAAATACGATTACATTTTAATAGGATTTTACAGTCAATAGTGGCCTTAGGAAAAATCAAACTGATTCCGTCAGTCACATCCTGTATAAAGCTCCCTAATTTTGTTAAATATATTATTTTATAAAAAAAAGTGTTCCTCTGTTGTTGTTAGGATGAGATTTCATGCAATACATTTTGGGACCCTCCAGTAACCCCTAGCCCAACAATCATCCCTTTCAAAAAAAAATTTATAGCAAATTACACTCACACACAAACTCCCTGTGAAGCTTTGCTATCTTATTTCCATTGAGATGGTCTCATTTTGCGTGTGTGTGTTGGTGTGTTTTAACCCCTTAATTACCAGCATTAAGCCGTTTTAAGTAGAGCGGTCTCACCGCCAGCTGAGAGATTGGGCTATTTTGGGAAGCCATCCGGATGAAGGGAGGGACTAATAGCGCACTCTTGCGAAACCCATGCTATTATAGCGTCGCGGTCATTAAGGGGTTAAAGGGACATAAAAGTACAAATTTAAACTTTATTGGTTCAAATAGAGCACGCAATTTTAAGACTTACATTTTACTTATGTTTAAAAAAAATAAAAATAATGAAAAATACATAGATAGGCTCCGAAGCAGCAGTGGGAGCAAGATGGTAAGTTGTGTTCAGCTTGCTCACAGTAATACATTTCTTCGCTGGAACCAACCCCTTTTATAGAGGTTTTTATTTGAATCTTAACAAATTAATTGGACATCATTGTGAGAGAAGTGGTAAGTTCCTTGGTCTTGCAATCCATCTATTAGCAAAATGCTAACAGATCATATGGGGCTGATTTATCATATGTCTGGGAGACATGATCCGCTATAGCGAGCATGTCCGCCAGACATCGCATACGCTGTCGGCATTTATCATTGCACAATTGAGGAATTTTACAAATAATAATAATAAGGTAGAACCATCACTATTGTATTGTATTAAAACATAACCTAGCAAATATAACACACCTTGTGAAACTCAATATTTTAAATGACCACTAAACACAGTAGACTAGCATAATCAGTAAATGCATAATAAAAAGACAATGTAAAAGTACTTGTTTGAATTTCAAATGAGTAGTAGATTTCTTTCTGACAATTTTTAAAGTTAGTTCTATTTTCTCTTCCACTGCATCATGTGACAACCATCAGCCAATCCAAAATGCATATATGTATATTCTGTGAATCTTGCACATGCTCCGCAGGATCTGGTGCCTCAGAAAGTGTGTGTATATAAGAATGTGCACATTTAGATAATGGAAGTGAATTGGAAAGTTGCTTAAAATTGTGTGCTCTATCTGAATCATGAAAGTTTAATTTTGACTTGAGTGTCCCTTTAATTATAGGAGATCTTCTAACTATGACATAATGTAAAGAAAAGTGCACACTTAATATGTCTATAGTTATAAAAGTACAGAATCAGATATATATCTCACATTAAATCTTGTCAAGTTAGCCTTTTTGTCCCAAGTGAAGACAGACAGTACAAATTGTATATCCTTTACACTATAATGAGATACTCGTATTTAGCAGCTCAAACTTTATATGCCCCGTTGCCTCGGCAGCTGTAAACAGGGTAACAGTCTGACATAACTAAAATGAGAATAAGGGAAAGGACATAAAAATGAAGACAGGCCACTCTCTCTATGTATTCTAACATGTTGGTAAAAGGAATAAATTAATATCCTCCACTAAAGTAAACAGAGTGATACTGCTGGCGATGAATGCACCTTTTAAACTGAAAGGGGTTAACTTATTCAACCAAGCAGGAGCATGCAATATTTTTAGAAGACCATTGATTATCTACAGTCCACAGTAGTCCCAAATCTCAAACATAAAAGCCATTGTTAAATAAAATAGGAGCGATAAAGGGATTCAATATCGAGCAAAAGGTATATAATAAATTGCCACACTGAATATTTGTAAAAATTCCCAGATAGGAGTTACCTGCCATATCTCGGTCACCCAAAAATAGTGGCTTACTCATCTATCTCTTGTTTTGGTGTGAAACCAATAGGTTAGTATAGTTCTCAGTTTGTGGTGGCTGGTAATTTAGAATTGCAAAACTATGACCTCCAGTTTGGAAAATATCCTGGGGACCTTTTGCAGAAGTAGAAGAGGTGAATTTCTGCAATGTCAATGGTTTCTGCTGACTCTTAAATCCATCAGCTAGATTGCCTCCTCGATTAAATACCACTTCAGCAGCATCACAATCTGGCAAGCCCCTCTCCCCAATCTTGACGTCTGAATATCGCCTGAGACCTCCAGCAGAATCCTCATTTCCATCCAGTACTGTGTAATCAGCATCACAGGTCATAATATCTCCCTCTGTACTCTCGGCTTCTGAGCGTAATCCAGGTCTCTTAATTGATCCCTCTATCTTCTAATATTTCACCATCAGATTCAGGGACTGGCCAAACTTCCATTTTAACCCCAATTACATACTGATACATACTGATCGTGATTGCAGCAATCTCGGCACCAGCCCTCCATGGGATCAGCAGGCTTCAAACAGATTTCAGTAAGAGGAGTTAGACCAGCAAACATATTTATTGCTCAAGACTCCAATAATGGTCCTCAAGCAGCTGTAGTATCTGAGACTCCCAACTGTCTGGTAGCATCATAGTAGTGTATAGCTAAGTTATATCCAATCACTCCTTGTTAATATGTGGGGGGTGTTGAGGTCTTCCCTAGTTGGGCTGCCTAATACCTTAAAGGTCTGGTCTGGACAGCAAGCAATATAGAAATAGAGGTATCAATTAATGGGGCAATTCTTGTAGAATCTAGACCAAGTACCATAAATACTGAATGACAAATATTCCTCTTAAAAATGTATTATTCCATTGCTCAGCTGCCAGTATTGTGACCAATCATGACCACTGCCCTAACACGCCCCCTATTTGAGTACCTTAGTGGTCACCTGCCAACATTTTCTGAGATTATCAAGGACTAGAACTGCCCTAACACGACCACTGCCCTAACAGGCCCCCTATTTGAGTACCTTAGTGGTCACCTGCCAACATTTTCTGAGATTATCAATGACTAGAAGTCTGGGGGACTGAATAATGTTGCCCGGTCCCTGCAAACTAGGGAATGAGTCAAATTGGATGTTTGTGGAAGCTTGATTGTGGCCAAACCTGGGTGGTCCCAGACAAAAAAGGTATAGAGAACTGTGGGAGAGACAGCCAGGGTACAACTCTCAAGCTATCAGCAAAATGGTTTGAAGCTCTGAAATAATGGGGCAGCTACCAATGATGTGACTATTGTCAGGAGTACATATGCTCCTCTTCTGTCCCTTGATATACTGGGAGTTTATATTAACTGGTGTAACTGCACCAGTGATAGCAAAATAAATTCAAACATAATTTGAGAAACCTGGCACGCAAATACCTGCAATCCTCTACTTTACCTCTTCTGTAATTAATTGACTTGATTAAAATATTTTTGAATGCCAAGTGTATCTACATCTGGTAATCAGCAAACACTAATCTTAATATTTATTCTCGATGTTGTTTAACTCTTCGTGTAGTGCACATCATCAGAGATACATAAATAATGACTTTAGAAAGTGTTCCTGTTTTTTACTCAAAGCATTCATTTCTCACGTTCACACCGAAATGAATGTTCAACTGGGCTGTTCACTATTTTCATATTAGGTACTACATTTTTATGTTTGCGTTTGGTTTTTAAGCACTTGCAGTCTTAGGGGCCGAATTATCAAGCTCCGAATGGATCTTGATGCCCCTGTTTCTGCGAGAGCCTTCAGGGTCACTGGAAACAGTAGGTTTGAAGCAGCGGCCTAAAGACCACTGTTCCATAACTTGTCCGCCTGCTCTGAGGCTGTGGACATCAATCCGCCCGATCCTACATTATAGTAGTATTATAATATAATATATACTTTAAAGGGACATAAAACCCAAAAATGTTCTTTCATGATTCAAATAGAACATACAATTTTAAACAACCTTCCAATGTACTTCTTTTATAACATTTTCTTTGTTTTCTTGTTGAAAGCAGGGATTTAAGTTCAGGAGGATGCACAAGTCTGCAGCAGTATATGGCAGCAGTTTTGCAACAAATGTTATACATTAACAGGAGCACTGGTTGGCAGAACTATTTCCTGTTATTTAGTGCTTCAGGCATGTGCATATTACATACTTCTACAAAGAATAACATGAGAATGAAACAAATTTTATAATAGAAGTAATATGGAAACTTTTTAAAAATTGTATTCTCTATCTGAATCATGAAAGAAAAAATTGGGGCTTCACGTCCCTTTAATGGGGAGATTCATTTTGGGATGTTTTGATCTTTTGCTTTTTTAGTATTTGATCAGGAATATGTACTGGTAAAACTGCTTTAAACCGTAAAAGGTTTGGATTATGGAATATCTGCATCATCTTTAAAATGGGACAGTTTGGAGAGGGGATTTAACCAAGTGTAAAAAACATTTTATGTGATTTAGGCTATATTTACCTACATACATACACACGCACATATATATATATATACATACACATTTACATACAGATGTGGCGACCCTACCACTTTTTTAGGAAAATGCACAATTTTCTATGACCTAAGTAATTAGTATTTGCTATCCACATTTCTTTAATTCAAATGTTATAGAACAGAAACTTCACTTTTGATTTATGAAAATGGAACAGACAAAAATAATGGTACTCTTAACCTAATATTTCATAGCGCATCATTTGGAGACAATAACTGCAATCAAGCGCTCTCCGGTTTGATGGGTGCCTTTTCCCAGCTGCGTGTTTAAGCTCTTTCCACAGATGTTGGATAGTATTCAGATCTGGACTTATAGCAGGCCAGTACAAAACGGGCCAATGTTTTCTTCTCATCCATTCTTGCGTTCTTTTTGAGGCATGTTTTGGGTCATTATTCTGCTGGAAGACCCATGACCTGCGACAAAGACACAGCTTTCTGACACTGGTCAGTACATTACGCTCCAGAATGCCTTAATAGGGGCTGATTTATCATGGCCCGAATGGGGCCTAATACCCTTGTTTCCGCGTGAGCCTTCAGGCTCACCGGAAACAGGAGTTAAGAAGCAGCGGTCTTAAGACCACTGCTTCTTAACTCGTCCGCCGCCTCTGAGGCTGCATACATCAATCCGCCCCGATCGAATATGATTGGCCGTGAATCTGCAGGGAGCGGCATTGCACAAGCAGTTCACCAGAACTGCTTGTGCTATGAAGCTGTCAGCATTTATCGATGTCTGGCGGACATGATCCCTACAGTGGATCATGTCTGCCAGACAAATTATAAATCGGCCCCATAGTCTTCTGATTTCATTGTGTACTGCACAGATTCTAGGCCCCTAGTGCCAGAGGCAACAAAACATAACTTAGCCTCCTCAATGTTTAAAGGTAGAGATGGTATTCTTTTTTCTTTTAAAGCTTCTTTTTTTCATTTTACAAATACATACAGAAAGAGAACCATTCTGCCAGGAATAAATAACAGCTTAGTGTCTTGTTCTATGGCCCGGTTACTACCTGGGAGTAGCTTCTTTTAGCCTAAGTATGCTTTACCCAGAGAAGAACTTCCCTGAAGCATATTAGTCAGATCCCACCTAACAAGGTCAGTCCAGCCCCCCGGAATACCAGGTAATTCTTATTACAATGGAAATGACAACCTGAGATGATCGTTTTGGCCTTCTTTGAGTCTCGTCAGTGAGGTGCAGCCATATCCTTTTAAGCACATTGGACAAGGAGTCCACGTCTGGTTTCCCCATTACTTTTAGGGAGATTTCCCTTGGGCTATAAACATGGAGTTGTGATTTTGTTTTAAAAACTCTACGTTCGTTTCCTCTGTCCAAAGCACATTCTAATATATATATATACTCACACAAACACACACTATGGGGCCGATTTATTAATGTGCGGGCGGATATGATACAATGTAGCGTATCAAGTCCGCCGCACAACGATAAATGCCGACAGCATACGATTTTGGCATTTATCATTACACAAGCAGTTCTTGTGAACTTCTTGTGCATTGCTGCCCCCTGCAGATTAGCGGCCAATCGCTAGCAGGGGGTGTCAATTGGCCGCTAGCTGGGAGTGTCAATCAGCCCGATCGTATAGGATTGGGCAGATTGATTTCCACGGCCTCAGAGCAGGCGGACAAGTTATGGAGCAGCGGTCTTTAGACCGCTGCTTCATAACTGCTGTTTCCGGCGAGCCTGAAGGCTCGCACGGAAACAGGGGCATCAAGCTCCATTCGGAGCATGATAATTTGGCCCCTATATGACTAAAAGTACTTCCCTACTAATTTACTAATTATTGAGTTTAGGTGTTTTAGCCACACCCATTGCTAACAGCTTAAAATCCAGCACAAAGCAATGAAATCTTCATAGACAACAATTAACTGTAACTAAAGTAGAATTTTGAAGTAGAAGTGTCTATTTGCATCAACAGCCCAGCCAAGTGGTAGAACATGTAAACTCACGAAGCAGGGCCGCTGAGTGCTGAATTAAGTAGCACATGAAAATTGTTTATCCTCCAAACTGCCTCTGGAAACAACATCAGCACAAGAACTGTGCACGTGAGCTTAAAGGGACATTATACACTCATTATTTCTTTGCATAAATGTTTTGTAGATGATCTATTTATAAAGCCCATAAAGTTTTTTTTTTTTTTTTAAAAATGTATAATTTTGCTTATTTTTAAATAACATTGCTCTGATTTTCAGACTCCTAACCAAGCCCCAAAGTTTTATGTGAATACCGTCAGCTACCTTCTCTAGCTTGCTCCTGTTTGTGTAAAGGGTCTTTTCATATGCAATAGAAGGGGGAGGGGGGGAAAGTGTCTTATTTGCCACTTGCAGTGGGCTTTCCAACTGCCTTTTCAACAGAGCTAAACTGAATGCTTCTAAGTAAGTTTTTAAACCATTTTATACTGGATTTTTATATCAGTATCTGTGCATCTTATTCTTTATAGTAGTGTCTATTACATGCAGTTATATGAAAATGAGTGTATACTGTCCCTTTAATGAAATGGGTTTTCATGGCTGAGCAGTTGTACACATGCCTCACATGAGCAGTGCCAAGCATCGACTGGAGCAGTGTAAAGCACGCAGCCATAGAACTCTGGAGCAGTGGAAACGTTCTCTGGAGTGATGAATCACACTTGACTATCTGGCAGTCTGATGTTATAATTTGGGTGTGACAGATGAAAGGAGAACCCTTCATATTGAAATGTATACTGCCTACTGTTAAGTCTGGTGAAAGAAGGATAACGATTATTATTATAATATATATATATTAGTAGAATTTGTATGCTTCTTCACTGGCACATATGTATGTTTGTACACACACAATTATCTGTGTGTTTGTGTGAGAGCTTGTTTTTGTGTGAAGTCCTGTTTGTTATACCTGTGTGTTCTTGGTCTGTGTGTGTCTGTGTGTATGTGAGAGAAGTGCTAAGTAAGTTCTTTGGCCTTGCAATCCATCTGTTTGCAAAATGCTAACATTAGATCATATGGGGCTGATTTATCATATGTCTGGCAGACATGATCCGCTGTAGCAAACATGTCCGCCAGACATCGATAAATGTTATCATTGCACAAGCAGTTCTGGTGAACTGCTTGTGTAATGCCGCCCCCTGCACATTCGCAGCCAATCCGCCACTAGCAGTGGGTGTCAATCAACCCGATCGTTTGAGATTGGACAGATTGATGTCCGCAGCCTCAGAGGCAGCGCTTCTTAACCGCTGCTTCTTAATTTCTGTTTCCGGCGAGCGTGATAAATCAGGCCCTATGGCTCTGCAGCCCCTTCTCAACCATATATCAACATTAGATCAGAACCAATGGCTCTGTAGCAACTTTGTCAATCAAACACCAACATCAGATCAGAACCCTTGCCTTGCAGCCCCTTTGTCAGCCAAATACAAACATAAGAACAAATCCCTGGTTTTGCAGCCTGTCGGCCAAGTACCAAGTAAGCCTCTTAAACAACACTTGCATTGCCTTTCTATGTAGAAGGGAAAGAGGAGGTTTCTGTACATTGCTATGTCAGGTAATGCACTAATGTATGCTACACAGTGAAGCAGCACAAAATTCTGTGTTATTCATGCACTAGAAAAACAAAAACTTATCTTGTTCAAACCTTTATACTCTAGGTCTAGTACAGAGGTATGCATATACTTGTAGGAAACAATAATAATGATTTATGACATAAAAACACACATCTCCTCAGAGAGGCATAGAATGAGTTTACTGCAGAAAAGAGGTGAATGCGGTTGAAGAGAAGTGGAGGACCATTTTGGAGACCAAGATAAGCATTTAAGAACTAAATTGGGGGCTCTGGCCCTTAGGCGTAATAATCTTTATCTGCAATGTGTATAAACTTACAGTGGGGTCAATTCAATCGCAGCTTCTCTAGACTAATTTCTGTTTTCCCTAGGGATATTCGAGACATGTGCTTTAGTGAATTGGCTCCACCGAATCAATTAAAAGCGTTTGTTATCTATTGCAGACATCTCACCCATCCCAAATTCAGCTGGATTGTCACGGGTTAGGAGGTCTGCCATCTTTAGGCATCTCAGACCATGACAAATGGTGCAGTTTTCGAGACTATCCAGCTCTGACCAGGACACGTCTGACTTCACCTTGTCCCATCTCCCATTACAACCCTGCCTACTATACCCCGATCAACCACTGTCTATAAACTCCCTCATCTTCCTATCCCAGGCAATATCCAGGAAATGCTATGAGGTATGCTATTAGAAGGTGGGATAGTCAAGCAGGCTAGACCACAGGACATGATTCCAATTATTGTTAGTTCTAAGAAGCTAACAATCTCAAGATGAGTTATTCAATATTTTCCTCACACTTCACCTTCTAGAAATTTTACTGAGCTCCAGAAAGCTTAAAGGGCCATAATACCCAAATGTTTAAACACTTGAAAGTGATGCAGCATAGCTGTAAAAAGCTGACTAGAAAATATCTCCTGAACATCTCTATGTAAAAAAGAAAGATATTTTACCTCAAAAGTTCCTCAGTAGCCACCTCCCATTGTAAAGGATTTCTAAGCAGCATTTTAGTGTGTCTGTCCTGGGACAGCTTAGGGGATGAGCCTCGTGATCACTCATATTATTTCACCAATCAGGTAAAGGAAGCTTACTATGAAATCTCATGAGTTAAGTCAAATCTCATGAGATCACAGTAAAAGAGTTCATGACCTCAGCACTGCTGATGCTGATTGGCTGCTGTTCATTTCTTCATTTTTTTTTATTTTTACCTGCAGCTGGGAGCAGGTGAAGTATAACATTTTACACAGAACTTACTCTGCTGAGCTGAGGAGATTGTGAGGTAAAATATCTTCCTTTTTTACATAGAGGTGCTCAGGTGATATTTTCCTGTCAGCTTTTTACAGTTATATTGCATCAGTTTCAAGTGATTTAGCATATGAGTATTATGTCCCTTTAACATGAGCCAAATGATTAAGATTTTTAACAAAATTAGCATACAGACCCATGACTCACTAATATGTCATGATCATTTACATTTTAATAGTAGATGGAAGTGAATGACACATTTATAAAAATTGTAGTCAAGACTACATATTTATCATCTAGTTTTCAAGTTCAATAAATTCAGAGAAACTAAACTAATGTATTTTCATGCTGCATCTTCTAAAAATGTATAATTAGAATTGTGAAGCATTAAGAATTAGGTTGATTAAATAAAAACAAAAAGGTAATTAACAACAGATGATTTGAAAAGCATTGTAGTGCATAGTCAGAGAGGGCAATATATTTAAGTAACAGTTGTTAGAATAAAGTATATTACTAACAAAGCAGATTAGTGATGCAAGACAGAGACCAGCTCATCCAAAACATACAGTTTCCATACATTTGTCATAACAGGTCTGTGTGATTAAAAGTAGTAAAATCATTACAGCAGATAATTACATTTTAGCAGCATTCAATCAGATGACTTCAAGTATGACTGCATTGCAATTTGATAATTATTCTTGAATACAAGAAGAGTTGATCAGTGTCCTTTGGAATTAATCTACTAATTAAATTAGCCACACAGACCCTCAATTACTTAATATTGCAACCTTTTTTCATTTAGTTGAATGCTGCCAGTTTGCAGCAGTTTAATGCACACACTGTGTGTACTTTTATAAAGGCTTTTTTATATATAGAAATAATCATACAAATATAATTATTAAAAGGACCAGTAAATACGGTAGACTTGCATAATCAACAAATGCATGATAACAAGACAATGCAATAGCACTTAGGGGCCTATTTATTAATGTGCGAGCGGACATGATACCATGTAGCTTATCATGTCCACCGCACATCAATAAATGCCGACAGCATACGGAATCGGCATTTATCATTGCACAAGCTGTTCTTGTGAATTGCTTGTGCAATGCCGCCCCCTGCAGATTTGCAGCCAATCGGCTGCTAGCAGGGGATGTCAATCAGCGCAATCATATAGGATTGGGCGGATTGAAGACCGCAGCCTCAGAGGCAGCGGACAAGTTATGGAGCAGCGGAAACAGGGGCATCAAGCTCGATTCGGAGCTTGAAAATTCAGCCCCTTAGTCTGAACTTCAAATGAGTAGTAGATTTTTCAAAGTTATGTCTATTTCCACTCCTCCTGTATCATGTGACAGCCATCAGTCAATCACAAATACATATACATATAGTCTGTGAATTCTTGCACATGCTTAGTAGGAGCTGGTTACTCATAAAGTGTAAATATAAAAAGTATATGCATATTTTGTTAATGGAAATAAATTGGAAAGTTGTTTAAAATTGCATGTTCTATCTGCATCATGAAAGTTTAATTTTGACTTGAGTGTCCCTTTAAGACTCATACTGGTTTTGTTAACTGCTCTACATTTTATATTATCTGTATTTATTTGTTTACATGTTACCTATCCATAAAAATTCAGTTGTTTCATATAGCCTTTCCTCTATAACTCCCCTAATAGCTACATATAACCTACATATAACTTAGTGTTTTGCTGCATATAACCTCTCTCTCTCTATAACTTATCTGATTGCTCCATAAGTAAAGTAAAATTTATTAAAAAAAGAGGATACTTATAAGTATCCACTAATTATTTACAATGAGCAGTATAAGTGTTCCAAATGTTTTCCGGTGTAAACTTGATCCAATGCAAATAGATCTTTTTACCTCAAAATCAAAATCACTAATATAGTACTGTATGCATAATATTTCAATAAAAATGGATTGCCGAAGGGCTACTTGTGTAATTTGAGCCTCCCTGGCTCTTAGGATGGCACACAACTGGTTTTATACTGCTTGTTACCCAGTATACATCCAGCAATACACCCATATTGTTCTAACATGAATATAAATTTATTAAAAATACAGATATATAAAACATTAAAAAGCCACAACAAAGCACCCAACATAAAGCCACTAAGGTCCTTAACCACTCTGTTTAATGAGTGGGCAGAAACAACCATTTGTTTGAAAGGACGGAAACGGATTGTCTTTGTTGTCTCGTGATAACTATTATCCTGATGTATGAGGCATGGCTACCACAAGTTTATCCAACATACATTTTGCCCTGATCATATGGCTTTTGCAAGATTAGTTTCATATGTTTACTACATTTATACTTATATTAGAACACCACAGACCTATTGCTGGATGTATGCTGGGTACCTGACAGTATAAAACCAGGTATGCTCATTCTAAGAGCCAGTGAGGCTGAAAGATACATGAGAAGCACTTTGGCAATTGATTTGGATTTGGATATTATATGTACAGTACCTCACTATATATTAGTTTTTTATTTTTGAGGAAGAAAAATCTAATGTTTGCTTTTGGATCAAGTTTATACCGGAAACACTTTTACTGCTTATTGTGGATAAATAGTGTATTCCTATAAGTTTACTTTTTTGGTGGACATACCTTAATTTTTACTGTATATATATTTATTAGAAAGTGAGATATTTTGTTGTTTGTTTGTTGCATATTTTGTGGTTATTTTGGTTGACTGATGAATGTGTACTATTTTTGGTCATTTATCCCGCACTGATCTGTAAGCTGTATCTATATAGGCAGAAGTATTTGGGGGTTCTATGTTTAAAAATAGGGAGAGATCAGAGCAGAGAACCTTATCGCTCGATTGATCAGGAGGAGAGGGGGGAAGGGAGGGGAAGAGAGGGGATCACAGGAGAGAGGAGTACAGGCATATTGGGGAGGGTGTGTTGGAATCCACTACTTGTATCCGAGGTTGTGTGCTGTTTGTTTTAATCTGTAATTAGTATAACTAGGGTAATGGATTATACATATGTTAGCTTGGTCGAGACTGTTAGCGACCGCTTGTAATTGGACACATTATATTCTCTTCTTATGTTTTCCGTCTTGGGGATTTTGTATATACAGGACATGACCAGACACTGAAATGCTGAGACAATTAGTAATCGCTAAGTGGAGATATCCAGTGACTGGTATGTAATTGGATACACTATATTCTTGTTTTACTCTCTCGTTTTCATGTTTTATTATATTTTGTAAAATTTTTGAGTGTGAAACATATGTCTTGTTATTATCCCTTGAGACAAATAAAATAAAAACAATTTATAAAAAAAAAAAAAAAAGAAAGTGAGATATCACACATTTACATTGATTGTTCCATAAGACCTCTTTATGGGTTCCATTTATTAATGAACGGGTGGACAAGGTTCCAGACTAAAGAACCTGTTCACTTTGTGACTAAGACGAGTGGGCAACATCATACTTACTAAATGTAGCCCTATTATTAATAATACCACTCTATAATGGCTCCTATTTTTCCAGGTTACCATTACTTCACATAATAATGCTAAAAAAATATTTCTACATTTTCTTGTTGTTCTCTATAACAACCATATAACCCCCTCCCTATGCCAACTCTTACTTTACCCCTCTATTTAGCAAGTATCATCAAAAAACACATTACATAAATTAATTACTAAAAACATTTCAGGTATCTCAGCTATAGAATAAGCCTTTTTTCAGTAAACATGAGTCTTGGCTGCTCTTTTTCTGTTGCATATCAAACTCTATTTATATAAAACTGCTGGAATCTTCCCCAAAACCCATAAAATACACAACAAATGAAGTTTTGCCAAGTTCCAGATTAACACTGGGCTTTTGTTCTTGTCCAGTATTTATCACAATGAACATTTAAACCAAGTCACCTAATCGCTTCCATTTTAGCAGCTATTTATTTTAAAAGCAAACTGTCATTAGAAAATGACCCGTTAATTTTGTGTGCTGGAATGTTCCCAGTATGACGGAACTTGACAATAGCACAGAAAAGCAAAATACAGATGTTATTGTCCTACTTTTGCTATCATTTTAATCACAGTTTTAAAACTATTCTTAACCTTTAACACTTAATTGAAAATTAGTAGATTTACAAAAAAATATACATTGTTCAATCTCTAATATTTTCTACTGAATTTTATAACAAGCTAAAATATTTTTCAGTTAAATTAATCCCATGATTTGTATTTGTATGAAAATACTTTTTTCTTGCTTTAAACTATTTGTTTTTTAATTGTATTTTTACAGTTTAATTGCATAAGAATATTCAGATCTCTGAAGCCTTTTAATTTAATAATCTTAACTAAAATGTGTAACCCTAAAATCTACAAATACATACACCTAGATTACGAGTTTTGCGTTAGAGACTATGCGGTGCTAACGAACAGTTTATGCTCACCGCTCACTTACAGACAATGCTGGTATTACGGGTTTTTACAAACCCGGCGTTAACAGAAAAAAAGTGAGCGTTGAGCAAAATATTTTCTCCACATCTCAATCCAATACCAGCGCTGCTTACGTTAGTGGTGAGCTGGTTGTGCGTGCTTGTGCAGATTTCTCCATAGGAATCAACGGGGAGAGCCGGCTGAAAAAAGTCTAACACCTGCAAAAAAGCAGCGTTTAGCTCCTAACGCAGCCCCATTGATTCCTATGGGGAAATAAAAATTCTGTCTACACCTAACACCCTAACATGAACCCTAAGTCTAAACACCCCTAATCTTACACTTATTAACCCCTAATCTGCCGTCCCCGACATCGCTGCCACCTACATTATACTTATTAACCCCTAATCTGCCGCCCCCAATGTCGCCGCCACTATTCTATTTATTTACCCCTAAACCTAAGTCTAACCCTAACCCCCCTAACTTAAATATCATTTAAATAAATCTAAATAAAATTCATATCATTAACTAAATTATTCCTATTTAAAACTAAATACTTACCGATAAAATAAACCCTAAGCTAGCTACAATATAACTAATAGTTACATTGTAGCTAGCTTAGTTGTTTTTTTTTTTTTTTTACAAGCAAGTTTGTATTTATTTTAAGTAGGTAGAATAGTTACTAAATAGTTATGAACTATTTAATAAACTACCTAGCTAAAATAAAGACAAATTGACCTGTAAAATAAAACCTAACCTAAGTTACACTAACACTACACTATAATTAAATTATTTCCCTAAATTAAATACAATTAAATACATTTAAATTAAATTATCTAAAGTACAAAAACAAACACTAAATTACAGAAATTAATAAACAAATTTCAAGATTTTTAAACTAATTACACCTAATCTAATCCCCCTAACAAAATAAAAAAGCCCCCCCAATATAAAAAAAAGCCCTACCCTACACTAAATTACAAATAGCCCTTAAAAGGGCCTTTTGCGGGGCATTGCCCCAAAGTAATCTTACCTGTAAAAAAACAATTACAAATCCCCCAACATTAAAACCCACCACCCACACAACCAACCCTACTCTAAAACCCACCTAATACACCCTTAAAAAAACCTAACACTAACCCCTTGAAGATCACCTTACCTGGAGAAGTCTTCATCCAACCGGGCCCAAGTCCTCAACGAAGCCGGGAGAAGTCTTCATCCAAGCCGGGCGGTCCTCCAGACGGGAAGAAGTCTTCATCCAGACGACATCTTCTATCTTCATCCATCCGGCGTGGAGCGGGTCCATCTTCAAGACATCCGATGTGGAGCATCCTCTTCATCCGACGGCTAACACTGAATGAAGGTTCCTTTAAATGACGTCATCCAAGATGGTGTCCCTTTAATTCCGATTGGCTGAAAGAATTCTATCAGCCAATCAGAATTAAGGTAGAAAAAATCCTATTGGCTGATTGGAACAGCCAATAGAATGCCAGCTCAATCCTATTGGCTGATTGGATCAGCCAATAGGATTGAGCTTCAATCCTATTGGCTGATTGTATCAGCCAATAGGATTTTTTCTACCTTAATTCTGATTGGCTGATAGAATTCTATCAGCCAATCGGAATTGAAGGGATGCCAAATTGGATGACGTCATTTAAACGAACCTTCATTCAGTGTTAGCCGTCGGATGAAGCGGATGCTCCGCGTCGGATGTCTTGAAGATGGACCCGCTCCACACTGGATGGATGAAGATAGAAGAGGCTGTCTGAATGAAGACTCCTGCCCATCTGTAGGACCACTTCATCTGGCTTGGATGAAGACTTCTCCCGGTAAGGTGATCTTCAATGGGTTAGTGTTAGGTTTTTTTTAAGGGGGTATTGGGTGGGTTTTAGAGTAGGATTGGTTGTGTGGGTGGTGGGTTTTAATGTTGGGGGGGATTTGTCATTTTTGTTACAGGTAAAAGAGCTGATTACTTTGGGGCAATGCCCAGCAAAAGGCCCTTTTAAGGGCTATTAGTAATTTAGTGTAGGGTAGGGCTTTTTTATTTTGGGGGGGCTTTTTATTTTGTTAGGGGGATTAGATTAGGTGTAATTGGTTTAAAAATCTTGTAATTTGTTTATTATTTTCTGTAATTTAGTGGGGGTTTTTTGTACTTTAGATCATTTAATTTAATTGTATTTAATTGTATTTAATTTAGGGAAATAATTTAATTATAGTGTAGTGTTAGGTGTTAGTGTAACTTAGAATATATAAAAAGATAAGTATGCAGTGCTGAACTTAAAACACTTAAGCCTCCTCTATGATGTCCTCCTCCTAGACAAAAAATGCTAAATACAAAAAATAAAAGGTATAAAGAAGGCGCTAGAAAAGCTCTAAGTGTTAAAGATATGGAGGGTAGTTAAATATTGAAATGTATCAATTTGAATCTATTCAAATTGATACATTTCAATATTTAGTTAGGTTTTATTTTACAGGTCAATTTGTCTTTATTTTAGCTAGGTAGTTTATTAAATAGTTAATAACTATTTAGTAACTATTCTACCTAGTTAAAATAAATACAAACTTGCCTGTAAAATAAAAATAAGACCTAAGCTAGCTACAATGTAACTATTCGTTATATTGTAGCTATTTTAGGGTTTATTTTACAGGTAAGTATTTAGTTTTAAATAGGAATAATTTAGTTAATGCTATGAATTTTTTTTTAGATTTCTTTTAATTATATTTAAGTTAGGGGGGTTTAGGGTTAGACTTAGATTTAGGCGTTAATAACTTTGGTATAGTGGCGGCGACGTTGGGGGCGGCAGATTAGGGGTTAATAAATGTAGGTATGTGTCGGAGATGTTAGGGATGGCAGATAAGGGGTTAATAATATTTAACTAATGTTTGCGAGGCGGGAGTGCGGCGGTTTAGGGGTTAATATATTTATTATAGTGGCAGCGATGTCCGGTTCGGCAGATTAGGGGTTAAAAATTTTCTTTTAATGTTTGCAATGCGGGAGGGCCTCGGTTTAGGGGTTAATAGGTAGTTTATGGGTGTTAGTGTACTTTTTAGCACTTTAGTTAAGAGTTTTATGCTACGGCTTTGTAGTGTAAAACTCTTAACTACTGACTTTAAAACGCGGTACTAGTCTTGACAGGAGAGGGTCTACCGCTCACTTTTTGGCAGACTCGTAATTCAGGCGCTATGCAAGTCCCATTGAAAAAAGAGGATACGCAATTTACGTAGGTGGATTTGCGGGATTGCAAAGTCTGGCCAAAAAAGTGAGCGGTACACCTGTACCTGCAAGACTCGTAATACCAGTGGGTGCTAAAAAGCATCGTTAGGACCGGCCAACGCAAAACTCGTAATCTAGGTGATAGACTTTACAAGGCCGATGATCTAAAGATCTCTGGTGAAATTATCTAAGGATTCCGGTCATTACGACAGGCTCCCTCAAATAATTTTAGAAAGACAAATTTTAGATTGAAAGCTGTTAACCTTACTATGCAGAGATCTGAATGTAACTTCAACATTTCAATTTAAGGTCTAAAAAATGTTTTTGATCAAGACCTAAATGAGATTTTTTTAATGTTATTATGCTATAACAGATATAAAATCTAATCATTTTTGTTTATTTAATCACAAAAATAATAATAAAAAATATTACCAGAATGGATCATAGTAGTGATTAGTTTTAGTGCCTAAAAAGGACAATACAATATCACCAATTTCCTCCTTCCAATGTTATTTTTTTTCCTTATTTGTTTTTCTTTCATATTTAACTCCCTTTTTTATTTCAGCCTTCCCTTCTCTCTCTTATCCTTCTCTCTTTAAAAAATAAATGAATAAATAAAATTAGGAAACATGCAGTTAACCTTACAGTATATTCTTCATGCCGTTTGTCCTCAGCTGATTTAGTTCCTTTTAAGATACTATTCAAACAAATTATTTTTCTTTTTCTACAATATGATGGGTGGCTTTGTTCTTTTGAGCCACAGATCATTATTTCTAGTGGATTCTTTTAAAAATATTACCATGGTACTTTTGTAAAGGTGTTTTTTTTTAAATACATAAAATACCAATTTAATGATACCAGAAAATAGAGAGGTTTATAAATTGAATGTGTTTTCTCAATACCATTTTTTTTTCTTGCAAATCAGGGATAAATTAGCTTTAATCTTGCAAGAATGAATGAGGACAGTAGGAAGTAGGAACAATGGCAGCTAAGGCAAATGTCCTGTGCTCTTTATTTTTGTTTTTACATACAATCATTTTTATTAAATAATACTGCATAGTATAGAAGTAATTATTATTATTGATAGAACATTCATGCTTCAATACTGACAGGTTGATAAAGCTATAAAAGCACATTTTATAAATTAGAAAATTAAATATATTATTTTTTAAATAGAGAAATACATTTGTTATATTTTAAACTGAGGTATAGATCACATAAAGTGAATTATCTTTATTATATGCATGGATTCATGCTACAATATGTAAACTTACATTAAACCAAATTGAAGTTCAATATAAAAATTAACATCAAGGTCATTGAATTTGAATATACCTATTAACGTTAAGGGGAGGTAGTTTTAATATATATTTTCCCAGGAATTTGATTTTGTTCCTTTTACATATTCTTACAATTAAGATAAATTGGAATATATAAAACAGTTCATGCCAGAGGGAAAAAAAATTAAATAATTTCATTTAACCACATTGTAAGTACCTTGGACAGCAGTTTGTTGCTGCAGGAGCACATTTTTTTGATCACACTACTTACACATTTTCTAGATAACACCTTATTTAGGGCCAGATTATAGATATGGAGTGCTAATAAATGCTTCCACTCGAGCGTTAATTGTGCTAGAAGTAAACTTTTTGCACTCATCAGGTTACGCTACCAAGAAAGAAAATAATTTATCAGGTAAGCATAAATTACATTTTCTTTCTAATGGTAGGGAGAGTCCGCTAAATCCTATTCTTACATATTGGAATCTATACCCAAGCTGTGGAGTCCACAAAAATGTAGGATGGGCTAAAAAAGGCAATGCAGTCCCTGGTTACCGGGCACTACCACTTAAAGAACCTGTCTCTCAAACAATGCCTCAGCCAAGACAAAAACATCAAACCAATAACATTTTGTGAAAGTATGTAGAGAAGACAAGGTTGCAGCCTTACAGATCTGTTTATCCGAAGCCTCATTCTTGAAGGCCCAAGACATAGACACCGAATGTACAGATACAGTGATTGACGAAAATCCATGGTAGCATGAAGATAGAACTTTAAAGCTCTAACCCCATCCAGATTATGTAACTGTTCCTTAGAGAAATCTGTTTGCCCCATACGGCCCCCCAACCAGCCAAACCTCCATCCGTGGTGATAATCTCCCAAGTAGGGCGCAGAAAACAGTGTGTTCTGCAGACATCCACCAAAGGAGAGAACTCCTGGTGACCGGATCCAATTCTATCACTGGAGATAGATATGAGTGATCCCCGTTCCATCGTCTGACCATGCATAATTGTAGAGTATGCAAATGAAAGTGAACAAACGGTATTGCATCGAAGACCGCTACCACAAGACCTACTATCTCCATACATTGTGCAACAGAAGGGCAAACAAGCTAACTGAAGCTTTTTCCCTTTGTTGGTCTGTTAGGAAGTTCTTCATAACATGCAAGTCTATAGGAAGCTCACTCCCAATTTACCTTCCAACCATGAGTCTGAAGAAACCAAAGTAACTTCTCTGTGTGAGCTCTCTGTGTAGGGCAATGTCCTACAAAAATCCCTTCTAATATATATATTTGTAGCTTAGTGTTAGTTTTTTTAAAGTAGGTTGTTGTTTTTTAAGTACCGTTAGTTTTTTTGGTAGTTCTTTTTTTATTATTATTTTTCAAGTAATGTTAGTTTTTTTTAAGGTAGTAATTATTTTTTCAAAAGGTAAGGTTAGTCTATTTTGGGGTAACTTAAGCATTGTTAAGTTAGGTGAGTTTAGATGTTAGTGTGTTACTTTGCTGTGAGAAGTGTGGTGGTTTAGGGGTTAATAGTGTAAAAGGGTAGTTTGTGGTGTGGGGGTGTGGGGGTTTAGGGGTTTATAGTGTAATTTAGTGCAACTATTTCCTCCGGACAAACTATTTATGGGACCTTTAAGGTTTATGGGACCTTTAAGCTTGCATAGTTTCAAAAAGAAAATGAAAAAAAAGATCAATGAGAATATTATTTCCTACTGTTACACTTTGCTTGTGAAATAGCCAAGTAACTGTGAATGAAATCAAGCAAGATATGTTCAAGTTCAACAGTAAAAGTAACCAAAAAAAATATCCTTGTGTATATTTTATAGTAAACTATGAAGACTGTTCATTTTCCAAACCTTGGGTGTCCAACTTATGTATCAGAGGCCATTTATCCATACAGCTATTGCATTAGGAGAGTTAATTTTCTCCTCTGCACACATCAGGTTCTATATAGTATATAGTGTATATATTTATGAATATGCATGCATACATAGGTTTAGGGCATATATTCAAGCTGGGCAAGACACAGGCAACAAAAGAGCAAGCACTAGAGGTATTCCTGAAAGCTTTCAATTACCCTGGTCAAGAAGGTCTGTATCAGCTGTGGCGCATGTGTGTCACTTCAAGGCTTCTTTGGTGGCACTCCATTCCAGTCTGGATTGTTGTCATCATTGGTCTATTTTAATAATTTGAAAATCTATTCCACATCTACGTCACCTATTGACTTGAATTCAATCCTGATGAGTTTATCAGGGGTGGGTAGGAGAGTGATAATCTAGCCCAATAAGCAAAATAACCCCGGTGAATCTCACAGATTCCAGTCTGCCAGTACTCAGTTTACAGCACATTTATTAGCAAAAACAAATCTACAAAAATGTACACAAAGAGGTATAAAACCCTTGTTTTTCTTTTATGATTCTAGGGGCGCATGTAGTTTTAAACAACGTTCCAATCTACTTCTATTATCTAATATGTTTAGTTCTCTTGGTATGTTTTGTTGAAAAGAATACCTAGGTAGGCTCAGCAGCTGCACACATATGCCTCATATATTGGCTTACCCATGTGCATTGTTGTTTCCTTAACAAAGGATACCAATAAAATAAAGTAAATTAGATGAAATTGGAACGCTGTTTAAAATTGTATTCTCTATCTAAATCTTAAAAAAATTAAAAATAATAATTGGGGTTTCATGCCCCTTTAGCTTATATAGTACTTTATGCTGATCATAAGTAAATACACAAGACTAAATTATTATTTATTGTTTCTACTTATCTTTCTTACATGATCTTTCTTTTTAAAAAGTTTTTTTATTATTTAAATTTTTTTTTTACTATTTTTATAGTAGTAACATTACTTTCAGATGTTCAAGAAGCACCTAAACAATGCCTGTAATGAAATGCAAGTGCATCTGACAGTCCTGCAATGTAAACATATTAATAATATAACATAAACATTTAAATACTGTA